>NC_085990.1:54856625-55145421 GCF_030014385.1 Trichomycterus rosablanca | reverse complement strand
ACAGTAGGTATGGTGTTTACTCAGCATTCTTCTTCCTCCAAACACGACGAGTTGAGTTTTTACCAAAAAGTTCCATTTTGGTTTCATCTGACCACATGATATTCTCCCAATCCTCTTCTGGATCATCCATAAGCTCTCTGGCAAACTTCAGACGGGCCTGGACATGTACTGGCTTAAGCAGGGGGACACGCCTGGCACTGCAGGATTTGAGTCCCTCTCGGCGTAGTGTGTTACTGATGGTAGCCTTGTTACTTTGGTCCCAGCTCTCTGCAGGTCATTCATCAGGTCCCTCCGTGTAGTTCTGGGATATTTTGCTCACCGTTCTCATGATAATTTTGACCCCACGGGATCGAGGGAGATTATCAATGGTCTTGTATGTCTTCCATTTTCTTACAATTGCTCCCACAGTTGATATATTCACACCAACCTGCTTGCCTATTGTAGATTCACTCTTCCCAGCCTGGTGCAGGTCTACAATTTTCTTCCTGTGTCCTTTGACAGCTCTTTGGTCTTGGCCATGGTTGACTGTTTGAGGCTGTGGACAGGTGTATTTTATACAGATAACGATGTCAAACAGGTGCCATTAATACAGGTAACGAGTGGAGGACAGAAGAGCTTCTTAAAGAAGAAGTTACAGGTCTGTGAGAGCCAGAAATCTTGCTTGTTTGTGGGTGACCAAATACTTATTTTCCACCATAATTTACAAATAAATTCTTTAAAAATCCTACAATGTGATTTCCTGGATTTTTTTTCTCATTTTGTCTCTCATAGTTGAAGTGCACCTATGATGAAAATTACAGACCTCTCTCATCTTTCTAAGTAGGAGAACTTGCACAATCAGTGGCTGACTAAATACTTTTTGGCCCCACTGTAATTTTACATGTATGTGCACTAAACACTACAGAAAAGTCAGTGCCAAAGCAGAATGATCCACTGTGGTGACTCCAATATACAGGAGCACCAGAATAGCAAAAAAATAGACATTCTAAAATCGATGCCTCCTCAGTCAGCACTGGGGTGGTGCAAGCGGCAAGGGAATTGCAATGAGAAATCAAAAATGACTAGATTGCGAAGAAAATGCTCAGCCCTTCAAAATGCTCAAAAATAAAAAATAATTAAAAATAAAAATAATTATAACAATTCTAACAATTTGGCAGCATAGAAAAGTTTGCATAAATGCACACATTTCCCAAAAGCAAGAACATTAAAATCTAAGGACAGGATAGAGAGAATCCTGCTGACAGACCAAATCATTGTTCTCCAGCACTCTTAAGTCTCATAGCTCTAGTGCCAAACTTAACATGAATTACATTTCTCCCCCAAACCAAATCATATCACAAATTGAAATCTGTACACATTCTGTTTGAAATGTCAATGCTTTTATTAGTGTATATCAATAAAATCAATAATAAGTGGCCACAGGTGGTTGGAGGTGGTTGTTGTGTGTTCTTACCAGGTGACGAATACCGTTGAAAGTATGATAAGCCACTGGGAAAGACAAAGCAAATTTTCCAGCAGTGATGAGGGCTGGACCGAAAGACAGCGAGTGGACCAGGTCCAGGTAGTAGGGAAAACTGCCCGGCAACACCAGCGCCGCTGCCGCAAAAGCGGAAATACCTGACCAAAAATACCAAACAACATGTAGCGCAACAATTTAAAAGGCAATTACACGACTATTGCAGATGTGATAGAATGAAAGATAAGTTCGTAAGCTATCAGAATAGCAGAGTAATTTGTCATGGCCTTTCTCCTTCAGTGTTAAAACTGTTAGCCTAAACTGGTTAAACTGTCGATTTTAATGACAACTCGAGTCAGACATTTAGAGAGCAGTGTCTTTCTGGATGTTAATGAAAATAAGCCAGTATGATTTATTTTCTGACTCTCTGGATGACACATTTTACATAATCATGCTGGAAAAGCCTGCAGGTTATTTTTTCATTCAATAATGTAATTCATATCTTGTCAATTATGGATTAGTGTGTGTGTGTGTTACCTGCACTGAGCCCGATTCCTGTTCCTCTGTGAGTGATTGACATCATCATGGGGACTGACCACCTGCAAGGCACAGTTACTATAGTAACACAAGCTCTTGGTATGTAGTCACTATACTGACAAAAGAATCATTTTCATGTACTTCACATGACAAAAGCTTAGCAGGATTGTACTTGCTTTATATGCTATTATTGAAAAGCCTTTTTTAAACATTACCTGTAGCTCCATTCCTACATGTAAATAAACCAAGCATCTAATGAATGCCAGTTTTTCTTCCTCATCCACTGGCAAAAGTTAGTGTAAGAAATGCGTAGACAATAAATGTAATGCTCAGACCATGTGTAAGAACTCTTGTTTTTATCATTATTCTGTAACAACTTATTTGCATTTAATTAAATACCCATTAACAATTAAATAAAAACAATGAATACTGCACAGTATAGCGCTTAGGTGGTGCAGCCATAAAATGCACTAGCCCACTACCACTGAGATCTGGGATTGGAATGTCAGCAGTGCTATTGGTCGGGTGGGTATCTATACAGACATGACTGGTTATCATGCCCAAGGCCAGATAAAATAAGGAGGCATCCAGCATTAAAACCATGAGGTAAATATATATATATGAATAAGAATGGGTCGCTCTCAGGAGCTCAGTGAATTCCAGTGTGGTACCATGATAAGATGCCACCTGTGAAACAAGACCAGTTGTGAAATTTCCTCGCTACTAAACATTCCACAGTCAACTGTCAATGGTATTATAACAAAGTGGAAGAGATTGGGAATGACAGCAACTCAGCCACGAAGTAGTAGGCAACGTAAAATGACAGAGCGGGGTCAGCGGATAAATAGTGTGCAGAGGTCGCCAACTTTCTGCAAAGTCAATCACTACAGACCACCATACTTCATGTGGCCTTCAGATTAGCTCAAGAACAGTGTGTAGAGAGCTTCATGGAATGGGTTTCCATGGCCGAGCAGCTGCATCCAAGCCTTACATCACCAAGCGCAATGCAGAGCGTCAGATGCAGTGGTGTAAAGAATGCCACCACTGGACTCTAGAATCACGCTTCTCCGTCTGGCAATCCAATGGACGAGTCTAGGTTTGGCAGTTGCCAGGAGAACAGTACTTATCTGACTGCATTGTGCCAAGTGTAAAGTTTGGTGGAGGGGGGTTATGGTGTGGGGTTGTTTTTCACTTAGTTCCAGTGAAAGGAACTCTTAATGCTTCAGCATACCAAGAGATTTTGGACAACTTCATGTTCCCAACTTTGTGGGAACAGTTTGGGGATGGCCCCTTCCTGTTTCAACATGACTGCGCACCAGTGCACAAAGCACGGTCCATAAAGACATGGATGAGCGAGTTTGGTGTGGAAGAACTTGACTGGCCTGCATAGTCCTGAGCTCAACCCGATAGAACACCTTTGGGATGAATTAGAGCAGAGACTGCGAGCCAGGCCTTCTCATCCAATATCAGTGTTTGCCCTCACAAACTCGCTTCTGGAGGAATGGTCAAAAATTCCCATAAACACAATCCTAAACCTTGTGGAAAGCCTTCCCAGAAGAGTTGAAGCTGTTATAGCTGCAAAGGGTGGGCCGACATCATATTAAACCCTATGGATTAAGACTGGGATGTCACTCAAGTTGATATGCGTGTGAAGGCAGACAAGCAAATACTTTTGGCAATATAGTGTATATATTTACCTTATGGTTTTAAATAAAAAAATTATATGTAGTATATCTATCTAACTCTATTAATATTTATATAAACCGATCAACCATAACATTAAAACCACCTCCTTGTTTTTACACTTACTGTCCATTTTATCAGCTCTACTTACCATATAAAGGCCCTTTGTAGTTCTACAATTACTGACTGTAGTCCATCGGTTTCTCTGCATGCTTGGATAGCTCCCTTTAATGCTGTTCTTCAATGGTCAGGACACTCCCAGGATCACTACAGAGTGGGTATTATTTGAGTGGTGGATCATTCTCAGCACTGCAGTGACACTGACATGGTGGTGGTGTGTTAGTGTGTGTTGTGCTGGTATGAGTGGATAAGACACAGCAGCGCTGCTGAAGTTTTTAAACACCTCACTGTCCCTGCTGGAATGAGAATAGTCCACCAACCAAAAATATATCCAGCCAACAGCGCCCCATGGGCAGCGTCCTGTGACCACTGATGAAGGTCTAGAAGATGACCAACTCAAACAGCAGCAATAGATGAGCGATCGTCTCTGACTTTACGTCTACAAGGTGGACCAACTAGGTAGGAGTGTCTAATAAGAGTGGACAGTGAGTGGACATGGTATTTAAAAACTCCAGCAGCGCCTCTATGTCTGATCATACCAGCACAACACACACTTACACACCACCACCATGTCATTGTCACTGCAATGCTGAGAATGATCCACCATCCAAATAATACCTGCTCTGTGGTGGTCCTGACCATTGAAGAACAGCGTTAAAGGGGGCTAACAAAGCATGTAGAGAAACAGATGGGCTACAGTCATTAATTGCAGAACTACAAGGTGCTTCTATACATTAAGTGGAGCTCATGAAATGGACAGTGAGTGTAGAAACAAGGAGGTGATTTTAATGTTATGGTTGATCGGTGTATATACACTGCCTGGCCAAAAAAATAGGTCACACACTCTAATATTTGGTTGGACCGCCTTTAGCTTTGATTACGGCACGCATTCGCTGTTCCACAAGCTTCTGCAGTGTCACAACATTTATTTCTGTCCAGAGTTGCATAAATTTTTCCCCAAGATCTTGTATTGATGATGGGAGATTTGGACCACTGCGCAAAGTGTTCTCCAGCACATCCCAAGGATTCTCAATGGGGTTCAGGTCTGGACTCTGTGGTGGCCAATCCATGTGTAAAAATGATGTCTCATGCTTCCTGAACCACTCTTTCACAATTTGAGCCCGATGAATCCTGGCATTGTCATCTTGGAATATGCCCGTGCCATCAGGAAAGAAAAAATCCATTGATGGAATAACCTGGTCGTTCAGTATATTCAGGTAGTCAGCTGACCTCATTCTTTGGGCACATAACGTTGCTGAACCTAGACCTGACCAACTGCAGCAACCCCAGATCATAGCACTGCCCCCACAGGCTTGTACGGTAGGCACTAGGCATGATGGGTGCATCACTTCAGCTGCCTCTCTTCTTACCCTGATGCGCCCATCACTCGGGAACAGGGTAAATCTGGACTCATCAGACCACATGACCTTCTGCTATTGCTCCAGAGTCCAATCTTTATGCTCCCTAGCAAATTGAAGCTGTTTTTGCCGGTTAGCCTCACTGACAAGTGGTTTTCTTAAGGCTACACAGCTGTTTAGTCCCAATCCCTTGAGTTCCCTTTGCATTGTGCATGTGAAAATGCTCTTACTTTCACTATTAAACATATCCCTGAGTTCTACTGTAGTTTTTCTACGACCTGATTTCACCAAACGTTTAAGTGATCACCATCATTCAAGATTTTTTCTGACCACATTCCTTCCTCGAAGATGATGTTTCCCCACCGTCCTTCCACTTTTTAATAATGCGTTGGACAGTTCTTAACCCGATTTTAGTAGTTTCAGCAATCTCCTTAGATGTTGTCTCTGCTTGATGCATGCCAATAATTTGATTAACATCTTTTCCATGACCACATGGTTGTTTCAACATGGTTGTTAAACAAATGAGAAGCTACTCACTGCATCAGTTAGGGTTAAATAACTTGTTGCCAGCTGAAACAATCACCCATGCAGTAATTATCCAATGGGAGGCTCTTACCTATTTGCTTAGTTAAATCCAGTTGGTGACCTTTTTTTGGCCAGGCAGTGTACATACTGTGTATATAAGTGAATCAATTACAATTAAACATACAATTTAAAAGAAAAATTCTTTATATTTCATATTTTCTTTTTATAGTGGATAATGTGGATCAGTGATTGTATTTGTCGCTGAGCTTATCCTCTGATGCAAACACTTTATAATTTTGAATCAGCAATTTGCATGTATATGTGTGTGTGCTTCTACTTTCCTAAAGTGCTTGCAGCTTGGCATGCTACCCCATGGATGAATTATATTCTTCCATCTGCTTAATTATTTCATTATACAGAATGACTCAGTCTCTGGCAAAGAACTTATAAATGTGAGTTGATTGTTTCACTATGCTTTTAACACTTAATGTTATTAGATAGCTGGATGTGCTGCACAAACATCGGTTTACATTAATGTAGTCAAGGACAAATGCATCGACGTTATGTGACCAAAAATATGTGGACACCTGACCATAAGCTTGCTGGACAGACTGGCTGTTTACTTTTTTTTTTTTTTGGTTCTTTCCCATTCCTAATATTACAACTCATCTGCAGTTTGCACCACCCCACCCCTACATCACCATAATACCTTATGGTTTTATAATAATATAATAGGGTGACTGTGGTTGACTATTTCTGCAAATGTACAGTGCATCCGGAAAGTATTCACAGCGCTTCACTTTTTCCACATTTTGTTATGTTACAGCCTTATTCCAAAATGGATTAAATTCATTTTCCATGACGATGAAATTAAAAAAGTTTGTTTTAAATTTTTTAAAAATAAAAACAAAAACATAACATGTACATAAATATTTACAGCCTTTGCCATGACACTCAAAAAGGTGCATCCTGTTTCCACTGATCATCCTTCAGATGTTTCTACAACTTGATTTGAGTCCACCTGTGGTAAATTCAGTTGATTGGACATGATTTGGAAAGGCACACACTTGTTTATATAAGGTCCCTAGTAGACCTTAGATAGCATGCCAGAGCACAAACCAAGCCATGAAGTCCAAGGAATTGTCTGTAGACCTCTGAGACAATATTGTATCAGCATTGAAGGTCCCAATGAGCACAATGGGCAGCACTCCACTAATCAGTCTGGTAGAGTGGCCAGACAGAAGCCACTCCTCAGTAAAAAAGGTACGACAGCCCGTCTGAAGTTTGCCAAAAGGGACCTGAAGGAATCTTCCAACAGGACAATGACCTGAAGCACACAGCCAAGATAACAAAGGAGTGGCTTTGGGACAACTTGAACCCAGACTTGAACCTGATTGAACATCTCTGGAGAGATCTAAAAATGGCTGTGTACCGACATTCCCCATTCAACCTGATGGAGCTTAAAAGGTTCTGCAAAGAAGAATGGGAAAAACTGCCCAAAAATAGGTGTGTCAAGCTTGTAGCATCAGACTTGAGGCTGTAATTGCTGCCAAAGGTGCTTCAACAAAGTATTAAGCAAAGGCTATGAATACTTAGGTACATGTTATATTTTTGTGTTTTATTTTTTTTAAAAATTGCAAAAATTTCAAACAAACTTTTTTCACTTTGTCATCATGGGGTATTGTGTGTAGGATTTTGAGGGAAAAAAGTGAATTTAATCAATTTTGGAATAAGGCTATAACATAACAAAATGTGGAAAAAGTAAAGCGCTGTGAATACTTTCCACAGGCACTGTACATTGTCCCAGTGTTTCAATATTGGAGAGTCACTAGTAGATTGTATAACTTTTAGTAGTAATAATACTGTTTAAAAACATCAACTTACACAACCACATGGTTGTAGTACAAACTACAACCATGTGGTTGAGCATTCACAAGTTGAATTTAAAGTGGAAAGAGCAATGTTCCATCAGGAGCTGACTGACTCTTGTATAACACAAGTTAAACTGCACAGTGTAGCACTCTCTCCTGCTCCAATACACCTGACTGAACACCTCGGTCTATTATCAAGTAGAATCAAGTGTGCTGAAGCATCAGTGTCAAACTGGCAGGCTGTCGCTATGAATGGGAAAGTAAATGTGCCTGCAACATAACGCATTGCAGGAGTGCAGGTATTAAGCGAATGGAACTGCAAGAACTCACTGTCATGAAACAGCTTTCTGTAACTTGCTCGTCATATGAATGCTAATAACTGACCTATTAGACACTAACCAACAGATCAATACAGTCATTTACTTCATTACCAAAAACTACTAGGACTTATCGAACACATCAGCATCTGAGAGAAAGCTGACAAGCTGGTGTTGTATAAAAATCCAACCCTCCAGCAGATTTACTTCTGCATGGATGAGCATGTGTTTGGCATGACACTTGCACATTTTTTGTCTCAGTGACTGATCTGATGATGAACAAAGTAAACAAACTCTGTGCATATGCATATGTTGGTACTGTTAAAAAAAGTATTGGAAGATTGACACATCATGCAAAATTGATCATTAAATTAGCAAATTTAGTTTGCCCTATGACAAAAACTAGAGATGGACTGATCGGGGTTTTTGGCACAGATTCCGATCTCCGATCTCCTTTCAGGGACATCGGCCGATAGCCGATTCCGATCTGGGGGATTAGCAGTAAATAAACTTAAAAAGAGCCTCACAGTAAAGATAAACCGGAGCAGCGCGCACACGTGTGTGTGTGTGTGTTTGTGCCTTTAGAAGACACGCTTTGTTCACAGTATCGCTATAAGTGATTCATTGATTCATGAGTTGATTCGTTTTTATGTGAAGCGTAAGTTTCTCTTCTCAGTTATCTCTCCGTGTTTACTGTTATTAATTAAATGTCGTGGTTTTAAATAAACACCAGCTACTACAGAACATTTTGTGTGACTCTCTTACATTAAAAAGCTTAATTAAACTGCTATTACCACAGATCTGTAACCTAGTCAGACTCGTTCCGTCTAAGGAGCTAAAAGTTTTCTAAAAGTTCAGCAGATGATCCTGAACTAACGAATTTGGTAATGAATAAACTTTTGCCTCGGATTGGCTCTGTAACGTCTTCTGTTCTCATCTACATCACAAGTAAGAACCGCTTACGATTTACCAAAGTGAACCAGGAGTTTATATAACGTGCTGATAGAATCGACTCAGATGTGACCGGGTTGAATTATCTTTTGAAAGTAAATATTACAATCAGCAAAATTACATCGTAAGAGCTTTCACTGTGGTTTCTGTACGATTGTTGATGAATGGTGATGTGATGGTTGGTGCTTCGTAGCTCAAAGTCTGGATCAATCCACTGAGCTGTTAAGTTAACATGGTCTTTATACAGTGTATCACAAAAGTGAGTACACCCCTCACATTTCTGCAGATATTTAAGTATATCTTTTCATGGGACAACACTGACAAAATGACACTTTGACACAATGAAAAGTAGTCTGTGTGCAGCTTATATAACAGTGTAAATTTATTCTTCCCTCAAAATAACTCAATATACAGCCATTAATGTCTAAACCACCGGCATCAAAAGTGAGTACACCCCTTAGTGAAAGTTCCTGAAGTGTCAATATTTTGGGTGGCCACCATTATTTCCCAGAACTGCCTTAACTCTCCTGGGCATGGAGTTTACCAGAGCTTCACAGGTTGCCACTGGAATGCTTTTCCACTCCTCCATGACGACATCACGGAGCTGGCGGATATTCGAGACTTTGCGCTCCTCCACCTTCCGCTTGAGGATGCCCCAAAGATGTTCTATTGGGTTTAGGTCTGGAGACATGCTTGGCCAGTCCATCACCTTTACCCTCAGCCTCTTCAATAAAGCAGTGGTCGTCTTAGAGGTGTGTTTGGGGTCATTATCATGCTGGAACACTGCCCTGCGACCCAGTTTCCGGAGGGAGGGGATCATGCTCTGCTTAGTATTTCACAGTACATATTGGAGTTCATGTGTCCCTCAATGAAATGTAACTCCCCAACACCTGCTGCACTCATGCAGCCCCAGACCATGGCATTCCCACCACCATGCTTGACTGTAGGCATGACACACTTATCTTTGTACTTCTCACCTGATTGCCGCCACACATGCTTGAGACCATCTGAACCAAATAAATTAATCTTGGTCTCATCAGACCATAGGACATGGTTCCAGTAATCCATGTCCTTTGTTGACATGTCTTCAGCATACTGTTTGCGGGCTTTCTTGTGTAGAGACTTCAGAAGAGGCTTCCTTCTGGGGTGACAGCCATGCAGACTAATTTGATGTAGTGTGCGGCGTATGGTCTGAGCACTGACAGGCTGACCCCCCACCTTTTCAATCTCTGCAGCAATGCTGACAGCACTCCTGCGCCTATCTTTCAAAGACAGCAGTTGGATGTGACGCTGAGCACGTGCACTCAGCTTCTTTGGACGACCAACGCGAGGTCTGTTCTGAGTGGACCCTGCTCTTTTAAAACGCTGGATGATCTTGGCCACTGTGCTGCAGCTCAGTTTCAGGGTGTTGGCAATCTTCTTGTAGCCTTGGCCATCTTCATGTAGCGCAACAATTCGTCTTTTAAGATCCTCAGAGAGTTCTTTGCCATGAGGTGCCATGTTGGAACTTTCAGTGACCAGTATGAGAGAGTGTGAGAGCTGTACTACTAAATTGAACACACCTGCTCCCTATGCACACCTGAGACCTAGTAACACTAACAAATCACATGACATTTTGGAGGGAAAATGACAAGCAGTGCTCAATTTGGACATTTAGGGGTGTAGTCTCTTAGGGGTGTACTCACTTTTGTTGCCGGTGGTTTAGACATTAATGGCTGTATATTGAGTTATTTTGAGGGAAGAATAAATTTACACTGTTATATAAGCTGCACACAGACTACTTTTCATTGTGTCAAAGTGTCATTTTGTCAGTGTTGTTCCATGAAAAGATATACTTAAATATCTGCAGAAATGTGAGGGGTGTACTCACTTTTGTGATACACTGTATTACATGTAGGAATAAATTATCAATCACTCATGAAATAAGAGATGAATGAAGCTATTTCATGTACCTGCACTATAATGTTAAAGGTACGGAGGTGTGTTTATGAATCTGTTCATTCAGTGCAGGTAAACATTATGAATCCAGCCACATGGCTTAGTGTTTAACCAAAATGATTATTATTATGAATCCTCAGGAAAGTGAAGGGAGATTAGTTTATGCAAAAAACAAAACAAAAACTCTTTAATCTCTGTACTGTATCTTGTCTCTACTACTTAATGATATCGCATTATGTAATGTATGCTAATATAATGAACTGTGTTAACAAAAACCACCTAGTAACAAGTCATTATAAACATCAATCTTCCACTTCATATACCAAACTGACATTAAAGCAGATGCAGTAAATGTAAAGACAATGAAAATATCCAGAAATTGTACAAACGTTTATTATTAACTGTTTAATATTTCACTCACTGCTGCCTGTCCCATATGAGAACATGACAGCGCCGGGTTTGTTTGGAACTATTGGAGGGTTACATGAACCATGTGACCGCGTGGCGGCGAGATCAAGGAGTGTCGCAACTCTATCTACGGCTCTGTCAAATACGAAACTATTTCAGTATCGCGGAGAGCACACACACACACACACACACACACACACACACACACACAGAGGTGATTTAACCTGCCTGTGGGACCAGGGGCTACGACTGGTGTTGGGCCCCCACGTATAGTTTTCATAAAATCAGTACACAAGACAACAGAGTTCATTGGCGTAACTAGGAGCTCATAGGCCCCAGTGCAAAAATCATTTTGGGCCCTCCCATATACAGTGTATCACAAAAGTGAGTACACCCCTCACATTTCTGCAGATATTTAAGTATATCTTTTCATGGGACAACACTGACAAAATGACACTTTGACACAATGAAAAGTAGTCTGTGTGCAGCTTATATAACAGTGTAAATTTATTCTTCCCTCAAAATAACTCAATATACAGCCATTAATGTCTAAACCACCGGCAACAAAAGTGAGTACACCCCTTAGTGAAAGTTCCTGAAGTGTCAATATTTTGTGTGGCCACCATTATTTCCCAGAACTGCCTTAACTCTCCTGGGCATGGAGTTTACCAGAGCTTCACAGGTTGCCACTGGAATGCTTTTCCACTCCTCCATGACGACATCACGGAGCTGGCGGATATTCGAGACTTTGCGCTCCTCCACCTTCCGCTTGAGGATGCCCCAAAGATGTTCTATTGGGTTTAGGTCTGGAGACATGCTTGGCCAGTCCATCACCTTTACCCTCAGCCTCTTCAATAAAGCAGTGGTCGTCTTAGAGGTGTGTTTGGGGTCATTATCATGCTGGAACACTGCCCTGCGACCCAGTTTCCGGAGGGAGGGGATCATGCTCTGCTTCAGTATTTCACAGTACATATTGGAGTTCATGTGTCCCTCAATGAAATGTAACTCCCCAACACCTGCTGCACTCATGCAGCCCCAGACCATGGCATTCCCACCACCATGCTTGACTGTAGGCATGACACACTTATCTTTGTACTCCTCACCTGATTGCCGCCACACATGCTTGAGACCATCTGAACCAAACAAATTAATCTTGGTCTCATCAGACCATAGGACATGGTTCCAGTAATCCATGTCCTTTGTTGACATGTCTTCAGCAAACTGTTTGTGGGCTTTCTTGTGTAGAGACTTCAGAAGAGGCTTCCTTCTGGGGTGACAGCCATGCAGACCAATTTGATGTAGTGTGCGGCGTATGGTCTGAGCACTGACAGGCTGACCCCCCACCTTTTCAATCTCTGCAGCAATGCTGACAGCACTCCTGCGCCTATCTTTCAAAGACAGCAGTTGGATGTGACGCTGAGCACGTGCACTCAGCTTCTTTGGACGACCAACGCGAGGTCTGTTCTGAGTGGACCCTGCTCTTTTAAAACGCTGGATGATCTTGGCCACTGTGCTGCAGCTCAGTTTCAGGGTGTTGGCAATCGTCTTGTAGCGTTGGCCATCTTCATGTAGCGCAACAATTCGTCTTTTAAGATCCTCAGAGAGTTCGTTGCCATGAGGTGCCATGTTGGAACTTTCAGTGACCAGTATGAAAGAGTGTGAGAGCTGTACTACTAAATTGAACACACCTGCTCCCTATGCACACCTGAGACCTAGTAACACTAACGAGTCACATGACATTTTGGAGGGAAAATGACAAGCAGTGCTCAATTTGGACATTTAGGGGTGTAGTCTCTTAGGGGTGTACTCACTTTTGTTGCTGGTGGTTTAGACATTAATGGCTGTATATTGAGTTGAGTTGAGGGAAGAATAAATTTACACTGTTATATAAGCTGCACACAGACTACTTTTCATTGTGTCAAAGTGTCATTTTGTCAGTGTTGTCCCATGAAAAGATATACTTAAATATCTGCAGAAATGTGAGGGGTGTACTCACTTTTGTGATACACTGTATATATACAGGGGTTGGACAATGAAACTGAAACACCTGTCATTTTAGTGTGGGAGGTTTCATGGCTAAATTGGACCAGTCTGGTGGCCAATCTTCATTAATTGCACATTGCACCAGTAAGAGCAGAGTGTGAAGGTTCAATTAGCAGGGTAAGAGCACAGTTTTGCTCAAAATATTGCAATGCACACAACATTATGGGTGACATACCAGAGTTCAAAAGAGGACAAATTGTTGGTGCACGTCTTGCTGGCGCATCTGTGACCGAGACAGCAAGTCTTTGTGATGTATCAAGAGCCACGGTATCCAGGGTAATGTCAGCATACCACCAAGAAGGACAAACCACATCCAACAGGATTAACTGTGGACGCAAGAGGAAGCTGTCTGAAAGGGATGTTCGGGTGCTAACCCGGATTGTATCCAAAAAACATAAAACCACGGCTGCCCAAATCACGGCAGAATTAAATGTGCACCTCAACTCTCCTGTTTCCACCAGAACTGTCCGTCGGGAGCTCCACAGGGTCAATATACACGGCCGGGCTGCTATAGCCAAACCTTTGGTCACTCGTGCCGATGCCAAACGTCGGTTTCAATGGTGCGAGGAGCGCAAATCTTGGGCTGTGGACAATGTGAAACATGTATTGTTCTCTGATGAGTCCACCTTTACTGTTTTCCCCACATCCGGGAGAGTTACGGTGTGGAGAAGCCCCAAAGAAGCGTACCACCCAGACTGTTGCATGCCCAGAGTGAAGCATGGGGGTGGATCAGTGATGGTTTGGGCTGCCATATCATGGCATTCCCTTGGCCCAATACTTGTGCTAGATGGGCGTGTCACTGCCAAGGACTACCGAACCATTCTGGAGGACCATGTGCATCCAATGGCGGTGCCGTGTATCAGGATGACAATGCACCAATACACACAGCAAGACTGGTGAAAGATTGGTTTGATGAACATGAAAGTGAAGTTGAACATCTCCCATGGCCTGCACAGTCACCAGATCTAAATATTATTGAGCCACTTTGGGGTGTTTTGGAGAAGCGAGTCAGGAAACGTTTTCCTCCACCAGCATCACGTAGTGACCTGGCCACTATCCTGCAAGAAGAATGGCTTAAAATCCCTCTGACCACTGTGCAGGACTTGTATATGTCATTTCCAAGACGAATTGATGCTGTATTGGCCGCAAAAGGAGGCCCTACACCATCCTAATAAATTATTGTGGTCTAAAACCAGGTGTTTCAGTTTCATTGTCCAACCCCTGTATATATACAGTGTATCACAAAAGTGAGTACACCCCTCACATTTCTGCAAATATTTTATTATATCTTTTCATGGGACAACACTATAGAAATAAAACTTGGATATAACTTAGTCAGTGTACAACTTGTATAGCAGTGTAGATTTACTGTCTTCTGAAAATAACTCAACACACAGCCATTAATGTCTAAATAGCTGGCAACATAAGTGAGTACACCCCACAGTGACGTCACTTCCGGTGGTACGCACGCTGAGACTCTAGCCTAGTTGTTTGTTTGTAGCCTTTAGCTAAATAACTTTTTATATACATATGTTTTAAACATATAATTTATACGTTAATCTTCCGTGTGTTGTTGATTTAGTTTTATTTTTGTTTATCGTAAAAAAGCGCTTGTGTTTACTAACGTAAACTCGTGCTGTGTTGGAAACTAGGAAACTTCTGCTACCGGCATCCGAACGAAGCCCAATTTTGTTTGTTTGTTTTGTACTTCAGCGCATAAACATCATAATTATCCAGAATTAAAACCGTTTTCGGTCCGCACGAAGCGCGTTTGTGTTTGGTTGCTTGTGTTTGGTTGTTTGTGTTTGGTTGTGTTCTGTATTTCAGCTCTTAAAACACCTCTGTTTTGTGGGAAGTTATAACCGTTTCTGTTCGTAGGAAGCGGATTTATTTGTTTTGTACACCAGCGCATAACACCATTCTCCTTTAGAATTACAGCCGCTTTTGTCCGAACGAAGCGCGTTTGTGTTGGTTTGGTTGGTGGTTTTTGTATTCCAGCTTATCATCGCCTGTTTCATCCGGAATTAAAGTCGTTCTTCTGTGACTACCAGCAGAAGCGCCGGTGAATCCAACATAAACATCATCTCCAACTCATCTTGTAAAGCTAAGTATATTTCTTTGTTATTATGGCCCCAGTAGGAGCGCTGTATCCATGTTCCGAGTGTAATATGTTCAGTTATTCCTTCTCCGTGTTTAGTGATAACTTTACATGTGATAAGTGTAGATTAGTTGTTAGTCTGACGGAGAAGATCTCAGTGTTAGAAGGGCGCATTCGGGCGTTAGAACAGACTACTACTAGTGAGTGTTTAGATTCAGCTGTAGCAGTCCCGAATGCCAGCAGTTCAGGTATAGAACCCCAGACTCCGGCATTAGAGCCCTCACAGCGGGGCGACTGGGTGACGTCTCGGCGACATAGTCGTAGGGCAAAGCACCGACCATCTCAGTTGCACGTGTCCAACAGGTTTTCCCCACTCAGTGAGCCACCCGCTGAGAAGCCTGTTAATGTAAGTGCTCTGGTTATAGGAGATTCTCAGCTCCGACACGTGCGTATTGCAACCCCCATAGAGACACCAGCAACCATAGTCACTTGTATTCCGGGGGCCAGGGCGCCTGACATCAGAGCAAATCTAAAAGTGCTGGCTAATGCTAATCGTAGATTTTCGAAGATTGTTATCCACGTTGGCACTAATGATGTTCGTTTACGGCAGTCTGAGGTTACTAAGAGTAATGTTAAAGAGGTGTGTGAGTTAGCTAGGTCGATGTCTGAGGCAGTAGTGTGCTCTGGCCCCTTACCGATTCGACCCAGTGGCGAAACCTACAGCAGGTTGTTGTCGCTGAACCGCTGGATGTCTAAATGGTGCTCAGAAAACTGCATTGATTTTGTAGATAACTGGTCCACCTTTGAGGGAAGGCCTGGTCTTTTGAAGCGGGATGGTGTCCACCCCACGTGGGAGGGTGCTGCTCGCATTTCTTGCAGCATAGGTGACAGGCTTTACCACCGCGTTAGTGTAGCGGCAGATAGTGTTAAATGACTATCCAGAGCCAAGACCAGGCAGCAGACAAACAGGCCTAACCGACTGTCTGCGAGTCGCCATCGGACGTCACCCGGAATCCTTAGGTCACAAACCATTGAGACTGTGTCTGTTTACCGTGGCAGGTGTAAGCCAAAACTAAATCAAAAAGTATGTCATAATAACTTAATTAAAATTAATCTAAATGAGCATCATGAAAACCCTAGTAAAGCTAAACTAAAGTTAGGACTTCTAAACATCAGGTCACTTGCATGCAAAACAGTAATTGTAAATGAAATAATTACAGATAATTGTCTTAGTGCACTTTGTTTAACCGAGACCTGGGCTAGACCTGATGAGTATCTAGGTTTAAATGAAGCATCTCCTCCGGGTTACAGTTATGAACATAAGCCACGTCTTAGCGGTCGTGGTGGAGGAATAGCCGCAATTTATGATAAAGACATAGGTCTTACTGTAAAATCATCTCCCATAACAAACTCGTTTGAAGTTCTTATCTCTGACATAACCAATAAAGGTTCATCTGATAAAACTAGTATGTTTAAGCTGGTTACTGTTTATCGACCCCCTGGTCCTTACTCAGAATTTCTTAACGAATTTGCCGATTTTCTTTCTAAATTAGTTTTATCAACTAAAAAAGCTTTAATAGGCGCCCAGGTGGCTCAGCGGGATATTCCGCTGACGCACCAGCACCGAGTTTCTGAATCTCCCGGTTCGAGGCTCGGTGTTGCCACCGGTCGGCTGGGCGCCATCTGGCGGGCATAATTGGCAGTGCCTGCAGGGTGGGGGACCGGACTATATGTGGGTGGGTGGGTCTTCATGCGCTGTGTAAGGACCCTGATTTGCAGAAGAGACGCCCGTGCAGAATGCACGGACGAGAAGAGGAGGGCTGTACATGTGTAAAGAAGGCATGGGGCAGCGGCATGCTCTCCTTGGATGCAGGTCTGGTGTGCCTGTTAGCAGCGGAAGACAGATTGGAAGCGCTAAAAATTGGGAGAAAAATTGGGGAGAAAATTCGGAGAAAAATAATAAAAAAAAAAAAAGCTTTAATTGTTGGTGACTTTAATATTCATTATGAGGATAAGTGTAATCCACTCAAAATTGCGTTTGACTCTATTTTAGAATCTTTAGGCATCACCCAAAATGTAACGGGACCCACTCACCGCTGTAAACATACCTTAGATTTAATACTTACTTATGGTATAAACATAAACAACCTGGAAATTGTACCACAGAATGATTTAATCTCTGATCACTCTCTACTAATTTATGAAGTGTCCCTGTCCAATAAGGTACAGCAACCAAATCGTTTTAAATGTAAGCGCACTATTACATCTGCAACTGCAGCAGTGTTCATAAACTGCCTACCAGAATTACCAAATATATCAGCATCAGAACCTAAAGAACTAGATCAGGCAACTCAAAACCTAGAGACCGTACTGCGCACAACCTTAGATAACGTAGCCCCACTCAAAACTAAACTGATTAGGGAGAAAAAACTTGCTCCATGGTACAATGACCACACATGCGCACTTAAACAAGCAGCACGGAAATTAGAACGTAAGTGGCGTCACACTACACTGGAGGTGTATAAGATTGCTTGGAAAGATGCTCTAACTGAGTATAAACATGCACTTATAAAAGCTAAATCTGTATATTATTCATCCCTAATAGAGAAAAATAAAAACAATCCTAGATTCCTTTTTGAGACAGTGTCCAAATTAACTAAAAACGTCAATGAAACTGAATCTAATATACCGCCTGACTGTACCAGCGATGATTTTTTAAAATTCATCATCGTGTATACTCGATCCTGTTCCAACTCGTTTACTTAAAGATTTACTCCCAGCTATTGTAGAGCCCCTGCTTACATTAATCAATGCATCCCTTAGCCTTGGGTATGTACCTAAATTGTTTAAAAGTGCTGTTATTAAACCCCTGATTAAAAAACCTAATCTTGATCCACATATTTTATCTAATTATAGGCCAATTTCAAACCTTCCTTTTGTCTCAAAGATATTAGAAAAAGTTGTTTCCAAACAATTATGTTCTTATTCGAATGAAAATTGTATTCATGAAAAATTTCAATCAGGATTTAGACCCAACCATAGTACCGAAAGCGCATTAATTAGAGTAGTTAACGAGTTGTTAATGTCTTCTGATAATGGATGTGTCTCTTTTCTTGTTCTATTAGATCTTAGTGCAGCGTTTGATACGGTCGATCATAACATTTTACTGGAGAGGCTAGAAAATACAGTAGGTGTTAAAGGACTCGCACTCTCTTGGTTTCAATCATATTTGACTGACCGCTCTCAATTTGTTTATGTAAATAATAAATGCTCAGAAACTACAAAAGTAAAGTGTGGTGTTCCACAGGGGTCGGTACTTGGACCGCTATTATTTACACTCTATATGCTTCCACTAGGTGAAATTATTCATAAACATGGCATAAACTTTCACTGCTATGCAGATGACACACAGCTGTATATATCAGCCAAACCAAATGATACTGACACAATCAGTAAGATAGAAGATTAAAGTGTAAACGACATAAAAAACTGGATGTCGTGTAATTTTCTTTTACTTAATTCAGATAAAACTGAGGTTTTACTTGTTGGCTCTAAAGCTGCAAGAGATAAGTTGTCTAACCTGGTGCTAAACTTAAACACTTTCTCTGTTACTCCCAGCCCAGATGTAAAAAACTTAGGTGTCACAATAGATTCAGATCTCTCCTTTGATACACACATTAATAATATTACTAGAGTTGCTTTCTATCATTTGCGTAATATCTCTAAAATAAGAAATATACTATCTGCTAATGACGCCGAAAAACTGATCCATGCGTTTATAACTTCTCGGTTAGATTATTGTAATGCTCTTCTAACTGGATGCTCTGGTAGATCCTTAAACAAACTCCAGTTAGTTCAAAATGCAGCAGCTCGAGTGCTAACTAGAACTAAAAAATTTGATCATATCAGTCCTGTTCTATCATCTCTACACTGGCTGCCAGTTAAATTTCGCATTGATTACAAAATACTTTTACTAACCTATAAAGCGCTACATGGTCTGGCTCCACAGTATCTGAGTGAGCTTATTAATTACTACAACCCAGCACGTCCACTTCGTTCACAAGATGCAGGGTTACTTATAGTTCCTAAAATTAAAAAGACCACAGCTGGTGGAAGAGCGTTTTCTTACAAAGCTCCACAACTTTGGAATAATCTTCCTGCCTCTGTTCGGGATTCGGACACAGTCTCAATGTTTAAGTCTAGACTGAAAACATATTTATTTTCTCAGGCTTTTGATTAATATAGACAAAGGCGCAGAGCTTGGGGGTTCTTGGTCATAGAAACTTGTGGTGATCAGGGATGTTGGGTCCCTGTCGTTCTGCCTCTCTTGTCCGATCACTCAGGTTTGGGTAGGAGAGGTGGGCGCTGATGTCCTGTGAAAGCCTTCATGACCTTGTTACCTGCTCGCTCTCCCTTTTAGTTATGCTGTAATAATTAGGGCTGCCGGAGTCTAAAACTCTCTGTAAAACTGTTTGTCAACTAGCATTGTACATTATTAACTACATTCTCTGTTGTTTTACCCCGAGGGCATTCTGATGGAAACCTGTTTACCCGCCGAGGTTAAGGATTAAAGTCGAGACTGCCGGGACAACGATGCTGCTCCTGTCAGATGTGACGGGTCTGGAGTAATTGCAACGACAAGAAATCACTACAGACTTTATTGAAGACTAGAGCGGATAACAACTCTATTATTATTTAATTGTTTATTTATCTATTTATTACCAGTTATGACTTTTAGATCATTTAATTCTGTGTTTATATGCTTTGTGTAAATTATGTATTTATTTAAAGTATCCTCCAGACCACCCAAGAAGGATGGGCCCTGCTGAGTCTGGTTCCTCTCAAGGTTTCTTCCTGTAATTTTCAGGGAGTTTTTCCTTGCCACAGTCGCCCTCGGCTTGCTCAACAGGGGTTTTTGTATCTGTTGGTCCTGGATTTTGTAAAGTTGCTTTGTGACAATGTCTATTGTAAAAAGCGCTATATAAATAAAGTTGACTTGACTTGACTTGTTGCACTATATAAAGAAAAGCAATGTCTTACTGAAATTAAAATCACTTTTAAAATCAATTTTTTCCCTTCTAAAATGTTTATAATATGTCATATCCAATTCACTTCATTTCTGCCTGACCACACCACAGGATTTACAATAATTACACATTTATTTTACCTTCAGTCACCGAAACCCCCAGACTTCAAAATCTACCCAGAATAAAACAGACACCACCAAACGTGTACAAACCAGAGTTCTAGACCAACCTGAGAGCTCACAACATTCCTCATGAACAGACATGACTTTAGACGGGGCTTCAGACTACCGCTTGTTGTGGATGATAAAAATAGCACATGGGATATTTTACTGATTACTGATCCAACTGTTTTGCTTCAGGGTCGAGTGGCAAATAAAGACTTAACACTCAACATCTATAAAACAATCATATACTAATAAAGCAGTATTTCATCCAGACATTATTTTAAATCACTTTTATTTCTTCATCAAGTTTTTACCACAAGCATAATGCACATTTCTATCTGTAATGAGAATGTATTGTAGCATCAAGCAGTAAAGCAGTTTTGTCTGTTTGTGTTTAACACGCTCTTAAACATAGACAAACTTTCTAACAACATTTAAGTAACATTTCCTGTTAGAGACTCTCTGTAATCTGATCAACCTTCAAAGTACTATTCACAAACTACAATGTAATGTTTGTGTTCAGTGATCAGCCAGTTTAGTGATTTTCACACTTAAATTAGAAATATGTTTGTGCTCTATTCTTCTTTCAGCCATAAATGATGATAAATGTTAATAATTGTTTATAATTACTGTTTGCTAGCTATTTACATCCATCAACCATAACATCAACACAACCTCCTTGTATCTACACTCATGGTCTATTTTATCAGCTCCACTTACCATACTGGAGTACTTTGTAGTTCTACAATTACTGACTGTAGTCCATCAGTTTCTCTTCATACTTAGTTATCTCTCTTCCATCCTGTTCTTCAATGGTCAGGACCCCCACAGAGCAGGTATTATTTAGGCGGTGGATGATTCTCAGCACTGCAGTGACTCTGACATGGTGGTGGTGTGTTAGTGTGTGTTGAACTAGTACAAGTGGATCAGACACAGCAGTGCTGCTGGAGTTTTTAAATACCGTGTCCACTCACTGTCCACTCTATAGACACTCCTACCTTGTTGGTCCACCTTGTAGATGTAAAGTCAGAGACGATCGCTCATCTATTGCTGCAGTTTGTGTTGGTCATCCTCTAGTCCTTCATCAGTGGTCACAGGATGCTGCCCAAAGGACGTTGTTGGCTGGATGTTTTGGTTGGTGGAACTGAGATGCTTAAAAACTCCAGTAGCACTGCTGTCTTATCCACTCATACCAGTGCAACACACACCAACACACCACCATCACATCAGGGGGCCCTGACCATTGAAGAACAGGATGGAAGAGGGATAACTTAGTATGCAGAGAAACTGATGGACTACAGTCAGTAATTGTAGAACTACAAAGTACTCCAGTATGGTAATTGGAGCTGATAAAATAGACCATGAGTGTAGATACAAGGTGGTGTTAATGTTATGACTGATCTGTGTATGATGCCCATTACAATTCATGCTGGTTCTGAAGAGCCACAATATTACAGTATTTACATCAAATTGTTATTAGAAGAAAACCTAAATACAATATTAACCTCCACTGATGTGTTTTCATGAATGAACTTCATTATAAGTAATAAAGTGATGCTTTAAAATATTTTAGACAGCTGGTGCCTCTAGGGGAGCAAACTGCTGAATAAATGTAGAATAATGAATTATATTGAATTTACCTTCATCCAGAGTCACTGGTGACCTCATGACATTTTTCATGACTCCAAAGAACTGAACTTTTGAACAGAATGTTTTCCATCTTTCCCTCAGTTCTGTGGTGTAGCTGTGATGGTCAGATTAAAGAAAATCCTCCATCCAACTCATCCATCACCTGTAAACAAGCACAAACAGCCATGAGAACATATTTTAGAGAACTAGAACTGAAGCTTCTGGATTTATATTTAATCTCTATTTCTGGTCTAAAACTGAGATCATTATTGTCACGATTCATTTGGGCCATAAGGAGAAAAATCTGATTTAAAAGATATTTTAAAGAGTTTACAAAAAGTATAAATATAAATGTATATGTACACGGCCTTCTAAACAAAGTATAATTTACACAACATTACAAATAAACAAAATACTAAGAGATGAGTTACAAGAATGACTAAAATACTTCAAACAGCAGATATTAACTGTGTATTCAAATGTATTCTTTACAATAAGTCAATGTTTTTCATAATACTGTTTCTTATACATCAAATGACAAGTTCACAAACATAAGCTGATTAAAAATGTTCTTTATAGCAGCAAAGTAAAGAATCAGAAGAAAAGAACAAAACTATTTATTATTACTTGTGTTCATCACTACAGGCTCCACAATAACACAACATGAGCCATGACATGATTCTACTGCAGTATTATTACTGCAATAATCATTCATTTCTCCTGATTTATTACTTCTGGTTACAAGTTATTCCTCCAAAACGCTTCTAATAAATCACCAGACTTTTACCCTCTTCCTTACATGGAAACTTTTAGCAGATTGTTCTCCACAAAGTTCTTCTCCTGTCCCTAACACCACGTTCACCAGGCTGAAGTGACCCTCACCTGTGGAGCCGCTTGTACATGAACAGTTTCAAACCAGTTCAGAAGCTCAAACTCACTTCACTCACATTTAAAAACTCTCATTTTAACTTTCATCTCCTAAATGAAACTTCGTTGTTTTTCCCTCTTACAGAAAGCAGCACTCATGTTTACACTGTGAGGCTTCGTCCCAAATCACTCCCCCTTCCCTATGTAGTGCACTTCGTAGGACATGACATATTATTGCACCGGCCCTGCTTAAACCGGAACCTAAGGCAGAAGAGCATGCGCGATGCGTGCTGCCCACTGCGCTACTCAAACAGCGGAGTATTTATAGTGGTGGTAAATTCGGTTCATTTTATGGACTCTGGTTAATCTTAGTCACTCAGTAATGTGATCCGGTTCACTTGGGTCACTTGAGTCAGTTGAGTCACTTGTACTGACATTCTGATTGCGACTGATTTATTGCATTAAAATGCATCCAAATATTACGTCTTCCATGCACTCATCTTCCGTAAGTAAATCCTTCTCTCTTAATTCTCTTGGCACACTTCTCTTATCAGTGACAAGTTGACACTTTTTTTTAAGTGAAATCTTGACCATGTGGGAGAGGGGGGTTGAATCACCTACCAATCAGATGGGTATATTAATGGGTCAAGGGTTTGAAATGACCATTGTGGCTATGATACTCCTTAAGTGGTACAGTACTAAAGTAGCCTGTAAGCATTTGCATTTTAATAATATATTATTGTTTACTATATTTACTATATTTTGTTCTTTTGCTTACAAGAAAATATGCTGCATTACTAATCTCTTCCACTACTACTGATAATACAGTGTGTTTAACCGCTTGTTTATTGGAATATTTATTACTTAGATTCACAGACTTGAGTGAAGTCGGTTCAGCCAAATCATCTGAATCCTCGGTCTTTCCGGTGAGTCGGCTCACTCGCCTTGTATACTTATGCCTAGTTCACACTACACGATTTTTGCCCTGATTTTCGCTCGGCAACTGGTCGGCGATTGATTTTCCGGGTCGGGAGCAACTCAGCGTTTGCTCGGCGATCAAAACTCGGCTCTCAGTCGCTAAGTGTGAACTATCCAACAACTCGATCCGACCGGCTCGCCGAGCGCTCGGTGACTGGATTCAATTTTCTAGCAGGTCAGATATCTGATCTCAGATGTGCAACTGGGAATGAGTGACATGTCAAACAGCCAATGAGAACACAGGATACAGCGTGAAGGGAAATGCAGGAGAGGACAGGGGACAGGGGCTTAATTAATGTAGTTTATATCAGGATACACCGACACACACACGTTTTACAGTATTTCTGATTTGATCGTCCTCTACAAAACATAATACTACAGAACAAGCCATATACTGTTCGTGTTGCCAAATCCACTCAGATTCATTTATTTTTTCTCCTTGATTTTACGCTGCACATCAGCGCACAAACACTTTGATCTCTCGCTACTTGTTGACGTTCATTTTTTTGAACGTGGTATCGTTAAACTTCTCGTCACTTCTCACGTGTTTTTGTAAAAAAAATAAAATAAAAAAAAGAAAGAAAGAAAAAAAGGGAGACCAGAGAAGCTCGCCTGTGATTCCAGTTGGTGATGGATCGTGTAGTGTGAAACCCCCCTATCACCGATCAGTCGTGTAGTGTGAAATATACACCGACTGAAAGACTCCTGATTACAAGAGATTCAGTCGTGTGGTGTGAACTGTACAGTGACCTGACGACTTGGAAAGTCGTGTAGTGTGAACTTGGCATTAGCAGCAGCCAGTCAGAGGACTCGTAGGATCCGGGTTAATTGAGATTTCGGACTCGTGATTCCTGATTCAGTACAAAGATTCGAATCATTAACTGGTCTCTGCATTGTGACCAGATGAACACAATAATAAACATGAAAATGTAATGAAATGATATTTGTTATTGATCTGTACAAAGTTGATATGTCGGGTGTTTAGATGTAAAGTAGGTTTTTCCTCACTGTATATAAATGTCATATAAACGTCATTATGTTCTTAATTCACCTCCTTTTAGTTTTAGTAAATCTGGTATGGACAATTGACTCATTAAAAACTAACATTACAAAATAAAAGTTTATAGTTTAATGAACTTAAATATAAAGAAATAGCTGAACACTGTAGTAAAACTGCTCCTTACTCGCTCTAATGAACCTGTAGACCACTGAAGTCGTGTCGTCATTTTGTAGGCCACGCCATGTTGTTATGCCCATATTTGGTAACCCGGGTCTAAGAGAAATTTTGAATGGGAAATATGAATGGAGATTTCGCAAATTGCCTCTCTCGCATCCTGTAGTCATAAAAATGTTCCAAAGCTGTTAGGTTTTGTTTTATGGAGATTCTTCTGTCTATTATCACTGGATCCTCTGAATTATGAAGTCGTTAAAGAGTCAAAATATGAATATTGCTACATGTAAGCTAATGCTACTGCGCACGGAATTGACGTCACTAAACTTGAAGCCTCTTAATGTTTTCTTTTTTCTTTCTTTTATAAGCCTCTTAAATAAGCGCACGAAGCAGCGCGATTCAAAAGTGTAACAGTGCAGTGATATTCACAAGTTTTGGTTGATATTTTTAGTAGTTAGCTACATTAAAGTAGAAAGCAAGGATGGTCGGGTGTTACGCCTTTGGTTGTACTCAACAAAATCGAGCTGCTCGTTTCGTTGTTTTGGTTGGTGTAGTTCAGTGACGTCTAATTAATGTGCAGTAGCATTAGCTTTCGTGTAGCATTATTAGTATTACGACCCTTTAACAACCTCGTAATTCAGAGGATCCAGTGATCCATCTCTCACGGACATTTTTAACACCCGCTGCATCCGCAAAGCTCTCAGCATTGTGGACGATCCAACCCATCCATCACATGGACTTTTTACTCTGCTCCCGTCTGGGAGACGATACCGCAGCATCCGGACTAACACAACCAGACTGTGTAACAGTTTTATCCCTCAAGCAATCAGACTCCTCAATTCAGTACTGTAACAATTTCCTCCAGAAATTTTCTGCTGCCACACACTAAACTGTGCTATTGACTGTTACTATGCTACTATGCACAAGTTACTATGCACAAGTTACTATGCACAAGTTTCTTTAATTTCTGCACCTTACTCGCATCTTTGCACCTTATTTTAATTTTTAGGCACCTTTTAGGCACCTTATCGGCATTGCCGTTTTACGCTGCTAATGTACAACATGTCACTACCTCATAAACCATTGTACCATCTATTCACCATCATGTACTAACACTTGTCTTTAGTCCTGTCTTCTAATTACTTGTTTAGATTAGGGATAATAAGGAATATCTTTTGTAGTTATTTATTGTAGGAATTTTTTGTATTTATTGTTGTATTTACACTGTTTTGTATTGTCTTGCACTTTTTGTACTGTGTTACACCGTGATCCTAGAGGAACGCTGTTTCGTTTCAATATGTACTTGTATGTAGCTGAAATGACAATAAAACCTCTCTGACTCTGACTCTGATGTACAAGAGAAAAATTTGCACAGGACAAAACGTACAGGGTTCTGAACATGTTTATTTAGCACAGGATAAGTTAGAGCCAGTTCTTTTGAAAACCCAATTCAAATTTCCCATAGGAAATCTGAGTTAGACCCGGGTCTCCAAATATGGGCATAACGAGGACTACAGAATGACGCACGACTTCAGTGGTCTATTCAAACTATGTTTACATCATAGATACAGAAAATCATCAGCTTTATTTCAATATTCTAACTAAATAAAATAGAACAATCCTTACAATCATGTTAGCTTTACTTTAGTTATAGCTTATCTTTAATCATAGAACTGATTACCAAACTCAGTAAGTCATTCCTGAATAAAATCTTCACATTTAAACTCTAAGTGACACATTAAAGACGTTTCCTCTAATGCAGGAGTAAAATTTATTCATTCTGGTACAAGAGTGAATCTGGAACTGCCGTCTACATCCGACCAGTCAGTCTCTCTTATTAACACCAGTTTCATTACATAGCAACAGAGAGAAAACAGCGTCTACAATCAACCTACAATCAGATCTAAACCTGCTGTAATAACTGTACTACTGTTTATAACTCAACATTTATTCACTATTATTCATTTCTACTGTTATTGATAAGAGAACTAACTATACAGAGAGGGGCGATTCAGATCAAGTTCATTTTTATAAATCCTTTACTTTTATTATACAAATCAATTCTCCAGCATGACAGAATAAAATGAAGGTTACTTTACATACTCAATAAAAAAGCACTCGCATTACAGCGTTACATATTGAATTTACTGTGAAGAGTAAATAAAACCAACAAACAGCTCGTAGTGCAGCTGTAAAAGAATCAGATTAGTATGTTCTCCAGAACATTTCCTACTCTCATATTTCTAGGTTATGTAAGACAAGCTGCTGCATTAGTATTTATTTAATGTAATAATGATAAAAATAAACTGTAACTGTAGAACATTTATCAGAATCACTTTATTGGCCGGGTACACTTCATCTCTGGCTTGGTAAAGACCCAGCCTGTCTCCAACATGCAGCTCCAGCAACACTCAAACACATCCTGGTGGGTTACAAGAACAGCTTAACTCAAGGTAGATACACCTGACACCATAACCAAGTGCTGAGGAGCTCGGCCTTAGCACTCGAGCAAAAGAGAGTTACAACCAGTGCCGCCCCCCTTAATGTCCAGACTACCTTCCCACAGTTCACATCCTTTAGGAAGAGGAAAAACAGCAGACTTATGTACACTGAGCATAGCCAGGGACAGTGGTGTATAAAGTACCGGAAGGCCATATGTAAAAGTAAAAGTATCTTACCAGAAATTTACTTTGATAGAAGTAAGTCACCTTTTAGAATATTACTTGAGTAAAAGTCTAAAAGTATCTGATGTTTAATGTACTGAAGTATCAAAAGTAATTTGATATTAAATGTACTTAAGTATTAAAAGTAGAAGTAAAAGTAAATGCTGTTAGTATAAATGGAAGCGGTCATTTTAAATATAAAGATTGTTCTTTTAAGCCTGTAAACCTCCTTAACAATTAACCTGTTTTCTTCCTTTTATCTGAACATGATTTGTGCCAATTCATGATCATAATCAACTGTTGACATCACCTGTTTGAAATCACGACATTATTAAGTTGTTTTTTTAACTTATTACGAGCCCTAAATGTTCCTGTTTCAACGTTTTAGACTGTGAGTCAATGTAAATGTAAGAAACACTGCATCTGTTTTATTTGCATTTTCTATACTGTCCCATTTTTTTATTTGGGTAGTATATTTCAATAACAAAAAAACGATACTAGTATCGGGTATTAGCCCGATACCGCGCTCATTAACTCGTACTCGTACTCGCAAACGAGGCTCCGATACTAAACATCCGATACCGTGTACCTAGTGCACGTTGCTGCGTTAACGCAGGGATTTTCAACCTGTGGGGCGCGAGTGCCTGACCGGGGAGCGTGACATTGCGAGAATTTTTTACTTCTAAAACTAAAGCAATTAATTTTTCACCCACGGGAGACAGACTGAATTATTCTTACTGACCACGCTCACACGCACATTTAATGTTATTTAGTTCCGTTTGACAAAAAAAAAAAAAAAAAAAACTTCAAAATAGAGCTAACAGTGAAGATAACGGTTACAAAAGCAGTGACCGCTGTTATAGGACGTGTTTGTGTTCAATACTCTGTTCACAGTGTCGATACAAGTGATTCAGGAGTCGACTCATTTTAAGTGCAGCGTAAGTTTCTTTTCTCAGTCATCTCTCCGTGTTTACTGTTATAATGAATGATGCGGTTGTAAATAAACACCAAATACTACAGAACATTCTGTGTGACTCGCTTACATTATAAAGCTCAGGCTTAATTATACTGGTTATTACCACCGAGCGGGAGCCGACTCAGAGTCGTTTACGATTTACCGAGGTGAACCACGAATGTACGTGCTGATAGAATCGACTCAGATGGGATCGGACTGTATTATCTTTTTAAAGTAAATATTTCAATCAGCAGAATCGCATCGCATGTGTGATGTGCACAATGTTAATTACGTGCGTTTATTAATGAACGTTTACGTTAGCTTGTCAGAAGCTTTCTTAATGATGTCTGTGCGGTGTTTTTTTTTTACAATTAGTGATGGCAACCCAAGCAACTGTTCCACTGCACTATTTTACACTAAAAACTGCACTATTTTACACTAAAAACTGCACTATTTTACACTAAAAACTGCACTATTTTACACTAAACGTGCTGCATGTTCCTCAGCACCATGAATCTCTCCTCTACTGCTCTAATACAGAAGTTATCTGAGGAAATATTTGTCCACAGGTGAGTTTTTAAAAATAATGGACGTGTTTTCATGAGTTTTGCAGTCAATGAATTCCTAACAAATGTAATGATTTATGAAACGTTTTATTTGTGGTTGGAATGTAATCGGTAAAAATGGTAGGTAGATATCTGAACAATGTTAATGCTAATAATATTAAAAACCGCTGATGCTGCAGCTTTACTTTGTTAGTCATTGTTAACTCACATCAGTGTGTTGGAGCTTCTGAAATCTCCATATTTGCGGGTCTTTGGGTGAACGACGCACTTTTAGAAAACTCTGATAGCATTTAGAGAACGTTTGCACATGCGCATTAATGTGTTTAACCACCGTCTAACTTACAAGCGCAGATTCACCAAACCAGCGTGCAGTCCGTCACACATCTCACATCAATTACCTTCATTCTGTAGTAACGAATTTACATACAGCGAATGTAACGGAGTAAAAGTACACAATTTCTTTAGAAAATGTAGTGGAGTAAAAGTGAAAGTTGCTGAAAATTTTTATACTCCAGTAAAGTACAAGTACTTCAAAAAACTACTTAAGTACTGTAACGAAGTATTATTACTTCGTTACTATACACCACTGGCCAGGGACTGGGAACTGCATGTGGACCTGAGCCAAAGATTCTTTCTATCTAAGATTGCAGTTACTGGACAGACTGTCACTAGAAGATTGAAGGGATGTGGAGCTTCTGATCTCTGTTCTGCTCATGGTGGAGCTTCAGCTTTCCAATGAAGGAAACGTTTCATCTTGATACGAGCTGCAACACACGGGCTGGAGGGCTTTGTTACTACATACTGTAGATGGAGAGAAAAAGAAACAAACATGAACAATAAAAATGTGCTTTTTTAAATGAAAACAAATCCAGAACAATCACTTAACACAACACACAGAGCTGCTGTACAGACTTACTTCAGATCTACTGGTAATGAAGATAATTTTATCTGTTTTAAAGGAACTAAACCAAAGTCCTAGAGATCTGAACCCATACAGCTGATACTTGTACACAGCGCTCCCGTATATTTTATAATCTTTTAAAATGTGTAATATGAGATTTATTTCCTCCTTATTTGCTGTTTTTGTGCTGTTTTACATGGAGACACAAACACATGAGCAGAATGCAGCACTGAATCAGACTGAGAAGGTCAGATCAGGAGTTTACCTGCTATTATTCTTTTATTACACATTTTACACCCCAGATTATTCTGATTTCATTCATCTTTCCTCTTGTGATGATGGAACCAGTTGTACTGACTGGGATGTTGAAAGTGTTTGTCGTGGCTCTGTAGCTTTTTTACTGAAGTTTAGTTTTATTATTTAGTTCCTGAGAACTTCAGGAAGCTCCTTCACCTTCATCATGATGATGATGATGATGATACTCACTGTGTGAAATCTTTCCAACCAATCACAACGTCTTATAGAATGAAACCAGGTGAAGTTTGTACCAGAACAGTTTAATATTTTAACATTATTATCTAGAAACGTTCATGTAATCTTTATATTTATACATGTTAATATAGGGTGTGAATACTTTCTCCTCTGCCACTGGAGGAACTCAGTTTAATGTAACAGGAACTACGTGGCTGTAAAAAGTTTAGGATCCTCTGTTATAATGAAACAGGAAGTCAGTAACTCACTGTAGTTTCTCCAGTTTACAGTGAGGATCCTTCTGTAGATCAGTGAGAAGCTTCACTCCTGATTCTCCTGGTTTATTGTTACTCAGATCCAGTTCTTTCAGGAGTGATGAGGAGTTTGATCTCAGAGCTGAAGCCAGAGATATAAAACCTTCATCTGTAATACTGCAGCTCATCAACCTGCAGAGAGAACAAGAACTTATCACAATTACATCACACACACACACATCACAATTACATCATACACACACACACACACACACACACACACACACACACACCACAATTAAGATATATAATCTCACCTCTCCTCAGTCTCTTCAGTTTACAGTGTGTGTGTGTGTGTTATAATCTCACCTCAGTATTTCCAGTGTAGTGTGTGTGTGTGTTATAATCTCACCCCAGTATCTCCAGTTTACAGTGTGTGTGTATGTGTGTGTGTGTTATAATCTCACCTCAGTATCTCCATTTTACAGTGTGTGTGTGTGTGTGTGTGTTATAATCTCACCTCAGTATCTCCAGTTTACAGTGTGTGTGTGTGTGTGTGTGTGTGTGTGTGTGTGTGTGTGTGTGTGTTATAATCTCACCCCAGTATCTCCAGTTTACAGTGTGTGTGTGTGTGTGTGTGTTATAATCTCACCCCAGTATCTCCAGTTTACAGTGTGTGTGTGTATGTGTGAGTGTGTGTGTGTGTGTGTTATAATCTCACCTCAGTATCTCCAGTTTACAGTGTGTGTGTGTGTGTGTGTGTGTGTGTGTGTTATAATCTCACCCCAGTATCTCCAGTTTACAGTGTGTGTGTGTGTGTGTGTATGTGTCCCCATTAAGAACGATTTCAGACATTGTTAAACTTTCTCAGTAATTTTTTTCTTGGATAATTATCACTTTATTCTGAACACTTATGGCGTCCCCACAACACACCTTCAGTTAGTGTATGAGTAGAAACTGTGTGTAGAAACTGAACTAAACTGGTCCCCACAATGACTGTAAAATTGTGTGTGTGAAAGGTCCCAACAAGGAATGGTGACATTGTGTGTGTGAAAGGTCCTTTTACATACACACACAAGGTTACAGTCATTGTGGGGACCTTTTATATACACACACAATTTTATAGTTACTTGTGGGGACCTTTCACACACTCAATGTTATAGTCATTGTGGGGACCAGTTTAGTTCAGTTTCTACACACAGTTTCTACTCATACACTAAGTGAATGTGTGTTGTGGGGACGCCATAAGTGTTCAGAATAAAGTGATAATTATCCAAGAAAAAAATCACTGTGAAAGTTAAAATCTTCCCTAAATGTTCCCCTAGAACTTACCTTGTAGATACATCACAATAAAGAATTATTCTTACTAGATTATCATCACAATTAACTTATTACATTCCTTTAATTAACTAAAAACCCAAAATACAAAAACATGACAAAAGAGAGGCTGTAGTATACAAATAGTATAAGGCAACAAATTGCAGTTACCATCTGTTTGTGTGCAAAAACAAGTGTACTTGTGTATTTGAGATAATCAAAAATATGTGTAAATTTACTGATGAATTAAGTATTACATTTAGGATTAAGTATTAAGGTTTTTCTTATTATGATTCCTTTTTTTGTAGATGAAAGACACACATCTTGAAGATGAGCAGTGAGCTATTTGATTCTTCATCAAAAAGTGCAGATGATTACATACCTGATACGACTAGTGGCAGTGACACTAGCACTAAACCAAAACAAAAAACAAAGCTTTTGATAATACACTGGATGTCTCTGGCTCAGAGAGTTCCACTGTCTGTGACTCCACAACATCAGACAAAATGACATTTGACAGGCACAGCTTTACACCTGAAGCCACTGGAGCAGAAGAAGAACTTGGTTCAAGTCAGAACATAAATGATCTAATAGTTGTTAGCGGAAGTCAAAAAAGAGTGGATGAAAAAAGAAATCAAAAAAGAGTGGACGAAGAGTGTACGACAAGAAACATTAATGCTTGTATTGCTCTAAGCCTTATGCCAAGATGGCAAGGCACCTAGAACATGTGCATGAAAATTAACCTGATGTGGCCAAAGCTCTAAGCTTTCCAAATGGTTTCAGGGAGAGGGAGAAGCAGCCAGATTATATTCGCAACAGAGGAAACTACGCTCACAATGCTGCAGTTATGGAGTCAGGACAGGGGAAACTTGATGTTGGGCAGCACTTGTTAAACAAAGGGGGAATTCAGACAAGAATCAACAGTATGTGAGAGAGCAGATGCGAGAAATAGGAAGGCTGGTTCACAATGCCAGAAAAGTCACCACCTTAAAGAAAATGAAAGATCTTATGAATCCAAAAAATTACATGGAGACAGTCAAAGCTGTCAAGTTGACATGTGGGTATGATGGTGAAACAAACAAGTTTTTGACCCCATCATTAGCAAACAAACTTGAAAATATCCTGGTTAAAGTAAGCAAACTTTTAAAAGCTCAAGGTTTCATCTCAAACAACCAACATCTTGTGAAGAATGCCAGTAAGTTGTAAGACATCCATCAGGAAAAGTGGAATTAGCTAATATCAGCCACGGCATTGAGGAACATAAGATAAGCAAAGTGGAACGTACCGACTCTCATGCCTTTTACTGAAGACATCCAAAAAATGCATGCATATTTCAGTCAAGTACAAGATGAGTGGTACATTTTACTCTCGGAAAGTCCCTCTGCAAAAGCCTGGATGGAGCTGACTAAGGTGTGCCTGGCTCAGGTTATTCTCTTTATAGGGGAAGGGAAGGAGAAGTTGCCAGCATGCACTTCCGATCACTTCCAATTCCAAAAATGTTTTGTGCATTAGAGCTCCTTGTTAAGCAGAGAGAGGCTTGTGGGGTTCTTAAAGACAATGGTTATATGTTTGCAAGACCAGAAGCTATGACACATTTCAGAGGATCAGACTGTCTCCGTGGCTTTGCAAAGGTGTGTGGGGCAAAGAGTCCCACGTCACTGACATCTACCAGACTGAGAAAGCATGCTGCAACCCTTTCAACTGTGCTAAACATGACAGACACAGAAATGGACCAGCTCGCCAATTTTCTTGGACATAAGAATCCATCATGAGTTCTATCGAATGCCTGAGAAGACCCTACAGCTCGCTAAGATCAGCAAAGTTCCTCAATTCTGTGGCTGATATCAGCTTATTCCACTTTTCCTGATGGATGTCTTGAAACTCACTGGCATTCTTCACAAGATGTTGGTTGTTTGAGATGAAACCTTGAGCTTTTAAAACTTTGCTTACTTTAACCAGGATATTTTTGTTTGCTAATGATGGGGTCAAAAACTTGTTTGTTTCACTATCTTACCCACATGTCAACTGGACATCTTCCAGTTTTTTTTAAGGTGGTGACTTTTCTGGCATTGTGAACCAGCCTTCCCATTTCTCGCATCTTCTCTCGCACATACTGTTGATTCTTGTCTGAATTCCCCCTTTGTTTAACAAGTGCTGCCCAACATCAATTAGAACTTGGTCATTTTTTAATATATCTGTAATTGGGCCAGGATTTATGGCACTGATTACCTCCCAGAGTTGTTTACTCACATGTGAAGGAACAGGCCCTATGTATGTACACATGGCCTGAACACGATTCTTTCCTGGTTTGTGGGTGACCGATCCAGTTCTGAGTGTACAACTACGCATATGTCGCCACAGGACCTTTCTTCTACAAAGTGCTTGACAGTATGCACAGTGCATGAAGATATTTTCCAATGCTTCTTCACATGGTCGTTTAAAGGGCACAAGTTTCCCCTGTCCTGACCCCCAGCTGCAGCATTGTGAGTGTAGTTTCCTCTGTTGTGAATATAATCTAGCTGCTTCTTCCTTGTAGAACACACTGAGTCAGAGACATCCAGTGTATTATTAAAACATCAGCAAAGTTCTAATCTAAGGGGCCTGTGGTAGCCTAGTGGGTAGGGCTTTGGGCTATCAACCGGAAGATTGGCGGTTCAAATCCAGGCTCTGCTATGTAGCCACTGTTGGGTCTTTGAGCAAGGCCCTTAACCCTGTCTGCTCCAGGGGCGCTGTAAGTTGGCTGACCCTGCGCTCTGACCCCAGCTTCCAACACCAGCTGGGATATGCGAAGAAAGAATTTCATTGTACTGTACATCTGTATATGTATATATGACAAATATAGGATATCTTTCTTTCTTTCTTTTTTAATGGCTCTTGAGCAAGGAAGATTAGCTGAGTTTCATGGCAAGAACTTGGATGAAATTGAGCTAGATCCTGATGGTATGTTGTTTTATTTTACTTTTTTTATTTGGTATTCATCATGTTTTTCATTCATTTTTGTTTAAATGCAATGTTAAGCCCTTATACTTAATACATCCACAGAACAAGCTCTGGATAGTGATGAGGAACACATGAGCATACAGAAGGGAAATTGTTTATCTTCAGTTAGTGGTATGTATTGTCAGTAAGTTCCTGTCAAAAGACAACAGTTTGCCTCTTTTGTAGTAAACTTGCCTGTGTGTATTCTACAGTCTGTAAGTGAAGGGGATGAATTGTTGTCATTATAGTGTGTTTTTGTAGAATGTAAATATTATTACGGGGCATATGGACTTGGTACTGGGACGTATGTGTGGGAAGCCACAATTATGTATAACTAAATATAACTAAATATAACTTATGGTGTGACCTAATCAAACAGTGTAACACGGTGTCACTCTTACTTACAAAAACAGACCTACTTTAAAACATTAAACACTAAAGCATGTAGCCTGCTCAGGTAAGTTGCATACAATTGCTACAAAAAGCAGGAAAAACGTAGCTACAGACTGGTCAGGGTGTCCATGCTTACTCCTGTACACAACCAAAAGCACCTACAGTGGACATGTGAGCATCAGAACTGGACCATGAAGAAGTGAAAGAAGGTGGCTTTTTTAAATCATGTGGATAACCATGTGTGTATTACCTGGAGAAGACATAGCACCAGTATGCATATGGGCATTTCCAGTATGCAGTATGCATTATAGAAAGCAAGCTGGCAGAGGCGGTGTGCTCTGGACAATGTTCTGCTGGGAAACCCTTGGGTCCTGGCTTAAAGAATCTGCTTTAATTGTTTTGGTGCCAAGTACCACAACACACCTTTAGAGGTCTTGTGTAGTTTATGTCTCGATGGGTCAGAACTATACAGGTGTCACAAGGGGGACTTACATAATATTAGCCATTTTTTACCACTTTAAGGTAAAGCTGGCCACAAGAAGAAAACACCTTGGCTGCAGAAAGAGGTGCAGGCGGTGAAAGGGCACATGAATCGCCTCATCACATCTTGTATTTTACCAGCAAAGCGAGACTGTGAAAAGGGCTGAACCAGAAGCTCTAAAGAACCGTGACTGGCAGAATCTGAAATTCTATGTTTATAATCGCATTACAGCCTACAAAGAAATTTGCAATACAGATAGTTTAAAGATCATTGAGTCTCTGTTATGGGAGTTTTTGTTTACATTCACATGTCTCAGCAGGACACACATATGCATACACTATATTGCCAAAAGTATTCGCTCGTCTGCCTTCACACGCATATGAACTTGAGTTCATCCTGAAAACCTTACCATATAGAAGCACTTTTTAGTTCTACAATTACTGACTGTAGTCCATCTGTTTCTCTACATGATTTGTTAGCCCCCTTTCATGCTGTTCTTCAATGGTCAGGACCCCCACAGAGCAGGTATTATTTAGGTGGTGGATCATTCTCAGCACTGCAGAGGTGGTGTGTTAGTGTGTGTTGTGCTGGTATGAGTGGATCAGACACAGCAGTGCTGCTGGAGTTCTTAAAACATTGTGTCCACTCACTGTCCACTCTATTAGACACTCCTACCTAGCTGGTCCACCTTGTAGATGTAAAGTCAGAGACGATCGCTCATCTATTGCTGCTGTTTGAGTCGCTCATCTTCTAGACCTTCATCAGTGGCTGATGTGTCTGATCCACTCATACCAGCACAACACACATCTGCTCTGTGGTGGTCCTGTGGGGGTCCTGACCATTAAAGAACAGGGTGAAAGCAGGTTAAAAAGTATGTAGAGAAACAGATGGACTACAGTCAGTAATTGTGGAACTACAAAGTGCTTCTATATGGTAAGTTTTTCAGGTGGAACTCAAGTTCATATGCGTGTGAAGGCAGGCGAGTGAATACTTTTGGCAATGTAGTGTACGTCATAAAGGTCTACTGAACAGAAAGAATTATTTGGTTTTTTTAAAAAAGCATTTAAACATTTTGCAATAAACTGATTTTTTTTTTAAACTGTCAATAATAGGTAAATTGCCAGTTATATTAAAGAAAGCATATGTGACAGTTTATTCTTTGAATGAGGAATTCCTTTGTCAAACTCGGGCAACAGGCATTTTTTGAACTGCATATGTGAGTTTGTTTGTGAAGTTGAACTCATTAAATCTTGAGTTTTGCAATTTAAATGTGTGTTTAATGCCTGTATGGTTTTATAAGTAGTAGCTTTATTTTAGTAGTAATAAGTATCCAGTAGTAGCTGATTCTGGGTGGTTTACTGTGGTACAAAAAAATCATGACAAAGAATTAAAAAAATAATTAATTGGAAAACATGGAAAAATAAAATTATTTGATTTAATATTAAGGTTTAATTTGATATGAGTTAGAAGGTATCCAGACAATAATTTATTACTCTTCAATCCACTGTACATGAGTAGAGATAGTCTTGCTATGTTGTCGAGATGACTACATGCACATGTTCTGTGCAAAGACTCTACATAATATATGAACAAGTAAGCTAAGCTAAATTTAAACATTTTAAATGTGATTTATGTACTATTACTGCATCTTTGGATTTTACATAGATGTATAGATTAAGCCTTTTTGTTTAAAAGTAAGATAATCTGTAGATTAGCTTGAAATAATTACATGCCCTTTAATGATAATATAAATGAATTGTAATGCACTCAATGTTGTTGCAAGGTCCCCACTAATCACATTGGCATTTGTGTGTTTTATGCTAATATTATGCAAATGAGGTATCCATTAGTCATATTTATAAGATTTTTCTAAGTCCCCATTAAACACGGTCCTGACATGACTTCTTCAATTCTGATGTTTAAACGCATGTATAGGCTAAGAAAATGTTGATGTTCAGAACATTGGTCCCCGTCTGACATGAAAACCAGTATGTGTGTGTGTGTGTGTGTGTGTTATAATCTCACCTCAGTATCTCCAGTTTACAGTGTGTGTGTGTGTGTGTTATAATCTCACCTCAGTATCTCCAGTTTACAGTGTGTGTGTGTGTGTGTGTGTGTGTGTGTGTTATAATCTCACCCCAGTATCTCCAGTGTACAGTGTGTGTGTGTGTGTGTGTGTGTGTGTGTGTGTGTGTGTGTTATAATCTCACCTCAGTATCTCCAGTTTACAGTGTGTGTGTGTGTCTGTGTCATAATCTCACCTCAGTATCTCCAGTTTACAGTGTGTGTGTGTGTGTGTGTGTGTTATAATCTCACCCCAGTATCTCCAATGTACAGTGTGTGTGTGTGTGTGTGTGTGTGTGTGTGTGTGTGTGTGTGTGTTATAATCTCACCTCAGTATCTCCAGTTTACAGTGTGTGTGTGTGTCTGTGTCATAATCTCACCTCAGTATCTCCAGTTTACAGTGTATGTGTGTGTGTGTGTGTGTTATAATCTCACCCCAGTATCTCCAGTGTACAGTGTGTGTGTGTGTGTGTGTTATAATCTCACCCCAGTATCTCCAGTGTACAGTGTGTGTGTGTGTGTGTGTGTGTGTGTGTGTTATAATCTCACCTCAGTATCTCCAGTTTACAGTGTGTGTGTGTGTGTGTGTGTTATAATCTCACCTCAGTATCTCCAGTTTACAGTGTGGATTCTTCAGTGCAGCAGAGAGCAGCTTCACTCCTGAATCCTGCAGCTTATTGTTACTCAGGTTCAGATCTCTCAGATTGGAGGAGTTTGAACTGAGAACTGAGGACAGAGCTGCACAACTTTCATCTGTTAGATCACACCAATCCAACCTGAGAAAGAAAAGATGAAACATCAGATTATTGGAAGCTAAATTTGTGTGAAATAAAAATTTCTGTTTTTGTTTTTAACAGAATAATTTCTTTTTTATCTATCTATTTTTTTTTATATCTTATATGATAAATCAGCTGCTCTACTGTTCCAGTCTGATCACTAACAAGTTGTAATTAATTCGTCTCTACACTCAAAAAAACAAAGAATTGGCATTCGTTCTTGTTAAGCAAACAAATCAAATTGATATTAATTGATTTGACCCATTTTTAAAATGTACTTAAAATATGTGTTAATACAACGTAATTATACTAATTGTTAAATTGACCTAATTTAATCAACTCAAATAAAAGAGAATAAATTGAGTTTATCCAACTCTCGCAAGGTTTCTGATTATATCGCGAGATGCACGCGAGCGTCAGAAGAACTCTCTTTCTCTTCAATCGCCGTCCACTATACAGTATAGTGTTAATTTGTTTGAGGTATCAGTACGCATGTCTGTTATGTTTCTTCTCAGGTTCTGTTGTGATTTTACCAATTTTGATTTATTCACTGTAAGCCCGGACTTCATATTTAATAAAAAATTTTTTAGTAATTATTTAAGTTTTTTGCTCTACTATAAAATGCATTGTACTCATATGAGTTCACATGTAAATGTGCTAAAGGATTTAAGTTCATTAAACAAAAAAAATTACTTTTGATTAACTTAAAAAAGTTATGTATTGAACAGAAAACCCCTCCGATAAACGTGTAAGTCTGCCCCTTTGGTGAATCAGGCAAAAATGATTTTCTTGTGTGAGGGTAGCCATTTGTTTTAACTTTTGTAACCTGCAAATTACTTTCTACTTTTCATTTAAGGCTTTTTGTAAAAGTAAACTTGTCTTTCTCGAATATCTTTTGGAAAGTAGAACATTGTTAAACTAAGTGGACGAACTTTATTCCCCCGACTGTTCTGTGTTTGAGTAGCAGGTACATCAGTCTGACGGGGCTTTTTCATCTTTCATCCTTCATCCGTTAACCCAACTCCAGTCTAATTTTGGTAAGTGTTGTACTTTACTTAACAATTTTGTTAAAAATAAATTATCTTAATGTTGACACTAAATAAATAATCAAACAGCGCTGCTTTATTTGCCGTATTTAGGCTACATGCTAGCATGCTAGCCTTCATACGAAGCAAAGAGTGTGCTGGCTTGCCTTATTGTAATCCTTAAATGAATGGTATTAATGTTGATATTAATATTTTTGTTTCTTTGTTTTGTTTTAGAGAGCTGCTAGCCAAACGTTAAGAAATCAGCTCGCCATGTGAAACAGTACAGGTTCATGGTTACTGTAAAGAGTTTCCTAATGTTAATCTTAATGTTTCCTTGACATGTATTTTAAGTAAATACTTCTGAAGTGACATAAAAAAAGAAGAATTTTATGATTGTTTTTCTATAAACATTTCTAATTGATATTTAAAATGTATTTAACAAACTATTTTAAACTAATTTTTTTAATTGAGCCCAAGATAAGTAGAATATTGGGAAAAGCAGTTGGTATAACAAAAAAAGAAAGTTTAATCAACGTGCCTTTTATGTGTAATAACTTAATGTTTTAAAATCATAAGTTAAATCAACAAAGTTAACTAAATTGTTACATCAATTTTAGTACAATTAGTAGAACCAACATAAGTAAAATAAGTTAAATCAACATGGTACATTAGGTTTGGAACAACTTAAATGAAATAAGTTGCATCAACTTAAGGAAAATAAGTTGGATCAACACTAGAAAATCTTGTCCAGATTACCTTGATGAGTTGAGTTAAACTTAACAGATCAAATTAAGTTTAGACAACTTAAATAAATTGTGTTGGATAAACAAAATTGCTTTATGTCCAAATAAATAAATAAAATTTTGTGGAAATACTTTCCATGATTCAATTAAGTTCAGCCAAATAATTTTTTTTTTTAGTGTAATCTGTTAATTTGTTGATGTTTTAAATGGCAGTTTTTAAATAAATGAAAACAGATATTTATAATATTTGTGCTACAAGTTTAATGTTGGAGCCTCCGGGGACGCCTATAAAAATAAAAGAGGTTTTTAAACTAAATAAGATAAAAACGTAACAACTGCTCCACCTTGTTTTCTATGGAGCTGAATTAGTGACAAAATAAAAGTAAAAACTGTCCGATCCATTTTCTGTACTGAATTTGGGGCGTGGCTGAGAAAGCAGACAGAAGTAATCGCTCGTAGCTGTAACTTAATCCAGAGAAAAACGTTCTTTTAATGAAAGAGTGAAAGAGGAAATAAAGATTTACACTGTACAGTTGAGGACGGTTTAGTTACAGACGATGACGTGTTTTTTAAAGCTGAGTGACTTTTACACGAGACAGAACTCAGTAACACACACACACACACACACACACACACTCATACCTGCTCAACACAACCCCACACTGTACTGACCAACACCACACTTGTCTTTTAGTCTCGTGCACTTGATTATTTGAGGTTAGAAAATGTTCTGTGTGTTTATATGAAATCTTTGTATTTATTACACTGGATTTGATCTGTACCGTGTATATTGGGATGTTTACACTGTGTATATTGGGATGTTTGTACTGTGTATATTGGGATGTTTACACCGTGTATATTGGGATGTTTGTACTGTGTATATTGGGATGTTTGTACTGTGTATATTGGGATGTTTGTACTGTGTATATTGGGATGTTTACACCGTGTATATTGGGATGTTTGCACCGTGTATATTGGGATGTTTGTACCGTGTATATTGGGATGTTTGTACTGTGTATATTGGGATGTTTGTACCGTGTATATTGGGATGTTTGTACTGTGTATATTGGGATGTTTGCACTGTGTATATTGGGATGTTTGTACTGTGTATATTGGGGTGTTTGTACTGTGCATACTGGGATGTTTGTACTGTGCATACTGGGATGTTTGTACTGTGTATATTGGGATGTTTGTACTGTGTATATTGGGATGTTTGTACTGTGTATATTGGGATGTTTGCACTGTGTATATTGGGATGTTTGTACTGTGCATATTGGGATGTTTGTACTGTGTATTTTGGGGTGTTTGTACTGTGCATACTGGGATGTTTGTACTGTGCATACTGGGATGTTTGTACTGTGTATATTGGGATGTTTGTACTGTGTATATTGGGATGTTTGTACTGTGTATATTGGGATGTTTGCACTGTGTATATTGGGGTGTTTGTACTGTGCATACTGGGATGTTTGTACTGTGCATACTGGGATGTTTGTACTGTGTATATTGGGATGTTTGTACTGTGTATATTGGGATGTTTGTACCGTGTATATTGGGATGTTTGTACTGTGTATATTGGGATGTTTGTACTGTGTATATTGGGATGTTTGCACTGTGTATATTGGGATGTTTGTACTGGGTATATTGGGATGTTTGTACTGTGTATATTGGGATGTTTGTACTGTGTATATTGGGATGTTTGTACCGTGTATATTGGGATGTTTGTACTGTGTATATTGGGATGTTTGCACTGTGTATATTGGGATGTTTGTACTGTGTATATTGGGATGTTTGTACTGTGTATATTGGAATGTTTGTACTGTGTATATTGGGATGTTTGTACTGTGTATATTGGGATGTTTGTACCGTGTATATTGGGATGTTTGTACTGTGTATATTGGGATGTTTGTACCGTGTATATTGGGATGTTTGTACCGTGTATATTGGGATGTTTGTACTGTGTATACTGGGATGTTTGTACCGTGTATATTGGGATGTTTGCACCGTGTATATTGGGATGTTTGCACCGTGTATATTGGGATGTTTGTACTGTGTATATTGGGATGTTTGCACTTGTGTTCTCTGATGCACCCTGGTCCTGGAGGAATGTTGTTTTATTTCAGTTAGTAATTGTGATTAATTAGGATCTCTTGTGTGTGTACAGCCCCATTAACCACACCCCAGATTCAGTGGAGGATTGTGATTGGACAGTAATTCTTGGCTGGTTGAGACTGAAATACGAGGCTGATCTGAAGCAGCACACAGTGAAATGAAGTCCAGCTGTGAGTTGATGCATTTGAAGCTGATTTGTATTTAATTCTGACACAAATTCTTCACTTTGTTTAGTGAAAGAAAATCCTGGTGTTTAGTTTCTCAGTAAAGACGGTGAGTAAATCCAGGTTTTGTTTTTCATTTTATCACCTTTACTGCATGTTAGTGTGGAAAAGCTCCAATAATATTGTGGACAGTAGAAGAGGGTGCATTACAGGATCTATATCAGAATCACACCTGGATCATAAAGAGGAGCTTCAGGAAATATCTGATGAAATTGAGCTGCAGTTTGATAGAACTGATGAAAAAGTTTTGCTCCTGTTAATGATGTGAGAAAATCAACTATTACAGATAGATCCAGTTTATAGTGTGTGTGTGTGTGTGTGTGTGTGTGTGTGTTATAATCTCACTTCAGTATCTCCAGTTTACAGTGTGTGTGTGTGTTTGTGTGTTATAATCTCACCTCAGTATCTCCAGTTTATAGTGTGTGTGTGTTATAATCTCACCTCAGTATCTCCAGTGTACAGTGTGTGTGTGTGTGTGTGTGTGTGCGTGTGTGTTATAATCTCACCCCAGTAGCTCCAGTTTATAGTGTGTGTGTGTGTGTTATAATCTCACCTCAGTATCTCCAGTGTACAGTGGGTGTGTGTGTGTTATAATCTCACCTCAGTATCTCCAGTTTACAGTGTGTGGGTGTGTGTGTTATAATCTCACCTCAGTATCTCCAGTGTACTGTGTGTGTGTGTGTGTGTGTTATAATCTCACCTCAGTATCTCCAGTGTACAGTGTGTGTGTGTGTGTGTGTGTGCGTGTGTGTTATAATCTCACCCCAGTAGCTCCAGTTTATAGTGTGTGTGTGTGTGTGTTATAATCTCACCCCAGTAGCTCCAGTTTATAGTGTGTGTGTGTATGTGTGTGTGTGTGTGTTATAATCTCACCTCAGTATCTCCAGTGTACAGTGTGGATTCTTCAGTGCAGCAGAGAGCAGCTTCACTCCTGAATCCTGCAGGTTATTGAAACTCAGGTTCAGTTCTATCAGATTGGAGGAGTTTGAACTGAGAACTGAGGACAGAGCTGCACAACTTTCATCTGTTAGAGAACAACATTCCAACCTGAGAAAGAAAAGATGAAACATGAGATTATTCACACACACACACACACACTCACACTCACACTCACACACACACACACACACACACACACACACACACTCACACTCACACACACACACACACACACACACACACTCACACTCACACTCACACACACACACACACACACACACACACACACACTGTACACTGGAGATACTGAGGTCAGATTATAACACACACACACACTGTACACTGGAGCAAACTGCTGGCAAACTCAGGGCACGGATCTCTTTCCAGCAAGAGAAAAAAAAAAATAATAATAATAATAAAAAAAACTTTGGTTCTATCAGGGTTTCAGCAGATTTGTGTTCTTTGTTGTTTACTAAAACTTGAGAAATGAAATGTTTACTATGGAAGCACTTCTGTAAGTCGCTCTGGATAAGAGCGTCTGCTAAATGCAGAAAATGTAAATGTAAAAAGAGACAAGGGACCGCTGTATAATCTGCCTCACAGAAACGTGGTTATCATCGGATACGCAGGACCAAGCCATCGAACCAGCGGGATTGTCTGTGCACCGCGCCGACAGAACGAAGGACCTTTCCGGGAAGAGTAAAGGAGGTGGTGTATGTTTTATGATCAACAATGCTTAGTGTGATCAGAGAAATGTCTACTTTTGCTCCCCGGACCTGGAATATCTCATCATCTCGTGCAGACCGCTGTGGCTACCGAGAGAGATTTCAGGAGTCATTGTTACGACTGTGTACATTCCACCGCAGGCTGATACGGACTTGACACTTGGGAAACTGTACGAGGCTATTAAAAAGCAGGAAACCGCGCGTCCTGAGGCCGCTTTTATTGTTGTTGGGGACTTTAACAAAGCAAACTTTAGCAAAGTTGCAAAGTTTTTTCAGCATATCACCTGCAAAACACGGAAAACACGCACACTGGATCATTGTTACACCCCCTTCTGCAATGCCTACAAAGCCCTCCCCCGCGCTCCGTTCGGCAAATCGGATCACTCCTTCATCCTGCTTCTGCCTACCTATAGGCAGAAACTGAAATGAGAACCGCCTACTATCAGGGAGGTACGTCACTGGTCGGACCAATCGGACTCTATGCTCCAGGACTGTTTTGATGACACCGACTGGGAGATGTTCAGAGAAGCGTCCAATAACAACATTGATGAGTACACTGACACAGTTACTGGATTCATCAGAAAGTGCTTAGATGATGTTGTTCCTACTAAAACTATCCGTGTGTATCAGAATCAGAAACCATGGCTGAACTGTGAGGTCCGTGCAGCTCTGAACAAACGTACTGCTGCTTTTCAATCGGAAAATACAGAGGAGGATAAAAAAGCCAGCTATGCCCTCCGTAAAACCATCAAAGCAGCCAAACGCGAGTACAGAGCAAAAGTGGAATCGCAGTTCAACAGCACCAACGTGAGAGGCATGCGGGAGGGATTAAACACAGTAACGGACTATAAAGTGAAAACTTGCGGTGCAGCAAACATCAGTGATTTGATTTAATTTAAAATAAACAAGGCCATCCCTGAAAGAGACGTTATCTGGATGGGAGTAAATATTTGATAGTGCCTTTCCAGATGCAACCCCATACCATCAGAGATGCAGGCTTATAAACTGAGCGCTGATAAGAAGCTGGATGGTCCCTTCCTCCCCTCTTGAGTGTGCAGAACACGGCGTCTGTGGTTTCCATAATGAATTTCTCATTTTGATTAATCTGACCACAGAACAGTTTTCCATTTTGTTTCAGTCTATTTTAAATGAACTTTGGACCAGAGAAGATGGTGATGTTTCTGGGTCGTGTTGACATATGGCTTCATGATACAGCTTTAACTCGCATCTGTGAATTGCACAGCAAATTAAGTTTATAGACGATGATTTCTGGAAGTGTTTCTGAGTCCATGCAGTGATTACCAGTACAGAATCATGCCTGTTTTAATGCAGTGCTGCTCAAAGGCCCGAAGATCACAAGCATCCAATACTGACCATCAGCCTCGTCCCTAGTGCACAGGGATTTCTCCAGATTCTCTGAATCTTTTCATGATGATATTATGTACTGTAGATGGTGAGGTCATAATTTTACATTGAGGAACATTTGAATGAAATTGTTCCACAATTTTTAGATGCAGTTCTTTACAGATTGGTGAATCTCTGTCCATCTTTGCTTATGAGAGACTCTCTAAAATGCTCTTTTCATACCCAGTCACGTGACTTACTTGCTAATTGCTCCCTCAGCTGTTTTCTTAATTTTCTAGCCTTTTGCTACCCCTCCAAACTTTTTTAAGATGTTTTGCTGATCATTTTGTAAATAATTTTCATGAAATGCTAAAATATCTTTCAGTATCCAATATGTAGCCTATCAGCTGTATCCTAGAGGTTAAGGTGCTGGTCCAGTAATCAGAAGGTTGCCGGAAAATGATCTTGTAGCCTCACCACTGCCAGGTTGCCCTTGAACAATGCTCTTAACCCTCAAATGCTTAGATTGTATACTGTCACAAATGTAAATCACTTTAGATGAAACCATCTGCTTAATGCTGAAAATGTAAATATGTGTTCTGTGTTTTATTGTAAATAAAAATGTGGGTCCATAAAATTTGCATTCTTTTTTATGTTTATTTACATTTTACACAGGATCCCAACTTTTTGAAATTGAGGTTTTAAAATAAAATGTTGAATCTAATGAAATTTACCACACCGACTCACCAGGATTCCTTTTATCTTTAAAATTTGACACATACACACAAACACAAACACACACACACACACACACACAGTTAGAATAAGTTGTGTTTAGGTGGATCAGAACCACTTCATGTTGCTGCACTACATTTATAATAACAGTAAAATGCTGCTGCTGTGATATTAATGATGAAAATACTTACTCAGCTCTTCTGGATTCTTTCACAACTGGCAGCAGCTTCAGAAGACATTCATCTGATCTGTTATATTTCCTCAAATCAAATTTCTCCAGATCTTCTTCTGAGTTCAGCAACACAAACACCAGTGCTGACCACTGAGCAGGAGAGAGACTGGTTCCACTGAGACAACCAGAATCATCAAATACATAACGTGGTTTTATTCTATTCAGGTAAGTCTGGACCTCCTGCACCAGAGAATGATCATTCAGTTCATTCAGACAGTGGAACAGATTGATGGATTTCTCTGGTGAGGGATTCTTCCTGATCTTCTCCTTGATGTACTTAACAGTTTCCTGTTTACTGTGAGATTTACTTCCTGTCTTTGTCAGTAGGTCTCGTAAGAGAGTCTGATTGGACTCCAGTGAGAGACCCAGAAGGAAGCGAATGAAAAGGTCCAGCTGTCCATTTTCACTCTGTAAGGCCTTGTCCACTGCACTCTTGAGGAAATTAGACATGCTGGACTTGGTGAACAGATCAGACAGATCAGTGGTTTGTTGTTCTGTTGGATTTTTGCTGATGAAGCAGATAAATGCAAATAAAGCAGCCAGAAACTCCTGGACGCTCAGGTGAACAAAGCTGAAGACCTTCCCCAGGTGTAACCCAAACTCCTCTCTGAAGATCTGGGTGCACACTCCTGAGTACACTGACACTTCTCTGACATCAATACCACACTCTCTCAGGTCTTCTTCATAGAAGATCAGGTTTCCTTTCTCCAGCTGTTGGAAAGCCAGTTTTCCCAGTGCCAGTATCATCTCTCTGGTCTGATGAAGGTCGGGTTCACATTTCCCATGATACTTTTGTTCCTTGTGTTTGATCTGAAAGATCAGGAAGTGGGTGAACATTTGAGTCAGAGTTTTGGGGATCTCTCCACCCTCTGCTTCACCCAGCATTCTCTCTAGAACAGAGGCTGAAATCCAGCAGAAGATTGGAATGTGACACATGATGTAGAGGCTTCTTGATGACTTCATGTGTTTGATGATTTTACTGGCCAGGTCCTCATCACTGATACTCTTCCTGAAGTACTCCTCTTTCTGAGGATCACTGAAACCTCGTACCTCTGTTATCTGGGCTACACACTCAGGAGGGATCTGATTGGCTGCAGCTGGTCGAGAGGTGATCCAGAGGAGAGCAGAGGGAAGCAGGTTCCCCTTGATGAGGTTCATCAGCAGCACATCCACTGAGGCTGATTCTGTTACATCCCTCACAGTCTCATTGTTCTGGAAGTTTAGAGGAAGTCGACACTCATCCAGACCATCAAAGATAAAAATTATCTTGTAGATGCTGCAGTTTATTGATTTTATTCTTTTAAATTCTGGAAAAAAATAATGAAGAAGCTCCATCAGACTGAGATGTTCCTCCTTCATCAGATTCAGCTCTCTAAAGGGAAGTGGGAACATGAAGAAAACGTCCTGATTGGCTTTTCCTTCAGCCCAGTCCAGAATGAACTTCTGCACAGAGACGGTTTTTCCAATTCCAGCAACTCCTTTAGTCAGCACAGTTCTGATGGCCATGTCTTTAAAGAGGTCGTTACAGTTGATGGGTTTCTCCTGTGTTGTTGGTCTCCTGGATGTCGTTTCAATCTGTCTCACCTCATGTTCATTATTGACGTCTCCACTCGAACCCTCTGTGATGTAGAGCTCAGTGTAGATCTGATCCAGGAGAACTGATGATCCAGGCTGTGAGATTCCTTCATTAATTCTTTTATATTTCTCTATCAGTTTGGTTTTGAGGTTCTTCTGATAAACAGAGACCAGCTCTAATAAACAGAAGAACATGAAGATAAATATTTCACTGTATGTACCAGAGTAGAAAATCTAAATTTATTTACTAATCTAATATGTCTGATCATCTCTATCAGATACTGATTTATTCAGACATAACAGTCCATACTGATCAGATTTAATGACAGAGTTCTGATATCAGTTTGCTGCTATTAATGTTTTATTAGTATTAGAAAGATCAAAACTGAACTGAATATTAAGCAACTAACTACCAGCACGACACACTTTACTATTATACACCTACAATTTCATAGCAAATGTTGTAAATGATGATAACTTTTCAGGGTTTTTTTTAGTTATTGTAGTTTTTAATAAAAAATAACATTATATTGTAGTTCTTCTTAAATAGAAGTGATGGAATAAAACCAGCAGCTCTTACTGGTCTGCAGTGTGTTGGCTAAATCTGTCTGGTTCATCTTCTTCAGGACATGTAGTGTGATCTTCAGCACCTCCTCTCTGAAACTACATTGATCCTCCTCATCCTTCACCTCAGCGCATTCTGGGTAATCTGGACTCAGTATCTTCTTATATTTATTCAGCTCATTCTTCAACAGAGTGAAGACTTTCTGCTCCAGCTCCTGACAAAATTACAGTAACTAGATATAAAAAATGTTAAACCTAGACTGGTACAGTCAGCTCTAAAATAATTGGTTCCCTACTAAAAGTAAAATGTGGATTAATTAAAACATTAAGTATAATTTAAAAAGGTAAAACTTTATAAGACTGCCAGAACCTTAATTAAAATACTATAACAAAGTGTAGGGGTGTACAGGACAACTAGCAGTTGTTTAGAAGAAACTGACTTTTAGGAGTAGGTTATCCAGTTAGGTTTAGAAATAGAAGTACTGATCGATCGTGTGGTGATATGTTGGTGGATCATGTAACTAACGTATCATACTTGATCACAGTTCCAACACAGCGCTCACATCACTGTAGTTTCCTAATTATTATGTTTTAATGAACTGATCAGTGTGTTTGGTGATCTGGTTTGTCACTTTAAACGACCGCTGGTTGTTTCCTGGTTAACTCACACCGTAGAGATACTGTGGGGTCAAATCCCACCTTAGGTCATCAGATAACATTTGTTTCCTTTGGCCTCTGATTATGTTCAGTCACTGCTCTTGGGTCTAGAATCAGCTTGGTGATGAGTCTGTGTACCATCTTTCTTCATCACTCATTACATTTATGAAACTTTAAATGAGTTTGTAGACTGTAGATGACTGATCAGTTATTGTTTATTACACCACATAAACTGTAATCCTCTTTGATTAAGCATTATGTCACTGCTAATAGTTTCACTGTGGAAATTTCTGCAATATCAAAAAGAATAAAATTTTGTAGACGTGCCTGATCACACACAAGTTCCACACAGAGACTCAGATACACACCTTAAATACTGAATCCAACTCATTTCTGCTGCTTCTTTCTGATTTCTTGAATTTCTCTTGTTTTCTGTAAACAATCAAAGCATTAAGTTCAATCTACAACCCCAAATCAGAAAAAGTTGGGACAGCATGGAAAATGCAAATAAAATAAAAACACAGTTTCTTACATTGACTTTGACTTTAATTGGATGTCAGACAGGATGAACCTTAGATATTTCATCTTTTATCTGCTCAACTTAATTTAATTTATTAATAAAAATCCATTCCTGCATTTCAGGCCTTAAGATGTGCAGCAGTACGGGGGGGTCGTTGTTGTTTCAAAATTCTCCACACGTTCTCTATTGGGGACAGGTCAGGACTGCAGGCGGGCCAGTCCAGTCCCCGTACCCTCTTCTTCCACAGCCACACCTTCGTACTGTGTGCAGCAGGTGGTTTTGCATCGTCTTGTTGAAAAATGCTGGACGTCTCTGGACAAGACGACGTCTTGAAGGCAGCACATGTTGCTCTAAGATCTCAATGTACTTTTCTGCATTAATGCTGCATCACAGAGTGTAAATGACCTTTACCAAGGGCACTGACACACCCCCATACCATGATACACCCTGGTACTGACACACCCCCATACCATGATACACCCTGGTACTGACACACCCCCATACCATGATACACCCTGGTACTGACACCCCCCCCATACCATGATACACCCTGGTACTGACACACCCCCATACCATGACAGACCCTGGCTTTTGGATTTGTTGCTGATAACAGTCTGGACGGTCCTTTTCGTCTTTGGTCCGGAGCACACAGAGTCCAAAAAAGACCTGGAATGCTGATTCATCCGACCACAATACATGTTTCCACTGTGTGATGGTCCATCCTAGATGCCTCCAAGCCCAGAGAAGTTGACGCCGCTTCTGGACATGGTTAACATAAGGCTTCTTTTTTGCACAGTAAAGTGTTAAGTATGATTTGTGCAGTAACTCTGTATTGTAGAGCTTGATAAAGGTTTGATAAACTAATCCCTCACCCATGTGGTTATATCAGCTAGTGTTGAGTGGAGGTTCTTGATGCCGTCTGAGGGATGGAAGATCACGAGCGTTCAGATTAAGCTGCACCCTCCACCTTTACACACTGAAATTCCTCCTGATTCCTTGAATGGTTTAATGTTATTCTGCTCTGTAGTGGGAGAACATGCAAATCCCTTCCAATCTTTCATTGAGGTTTATTGTTTTTAAATATTTTAATCATTTTCTCACACATTTGTGGACAAACTGGATCCTCTGATCATCTTTACTCATCAGAGACTCTCAGCCTTTCCTGGATGCTGCTTTTGTACCAAACCATGATTACAATCACCTGTTTAACATCACATCATTATTTAGTTTCTCTACCTCATTACTAGCCCCAAATTGTCCCTGTCCCAACTTTTTTGGAATGTGTTGCAGGCCTGGAATGCAGGAATGGATGTTTATTAATAAATGAAATGATGTTGAGCAGATAAAAGATGAAATATCTCAGGTTCATCCTGTCTGACATAAAAAAAAAGTCAAAGTAAATGTAAGAAACTCTGTGTTTTTATTTTATTTGCATTTTCCATCCTGTCCCAACTTTTCTGATTTGGGGTTGTAAATTCTGCACAGCAAACAGCAATAAACATTTAGCAGATGTTTAACATCATCATATTGCCAAACTTTATCAGGTGGGACTGGTTGTGAAGAACTTAATAAAATAGAAAATACAAGCTGACCTCAGATCAGTAGAAGAATTTCCTTCTCTGAAGTTCATGGGATCTTTCATTGACCGATCACTCTTCATGGACACACAGCTGGGTTCAGGCGAGTCTGATCTTTTACTTTCCTCTGATCTAAAGCACAGAAGAAAAATCAGTGGAGATTAAAATGTGATTATTAAAACTGTGCTGATAAAATACTAATAATAGGTGGAAATCTGAATAATATAAAAAGATTTTTGTCACATTTCCTAAAATCATCCTGACCTCAGATCAGTAGAATGCTCTCTGTCACTGAACTTTGGTGGATCTTCCATTGACCGATCACTCTTTATGGACACACTGCTGGGTTCAGGTGGGTCTGATCTCTCACCCTGAATCCAACTGAAACAAGAACAGAATTTGAAGAATTTCTGTTTTGCAGGTTCTCCATTATACAACACTTTTACTTTCTTCTCTCTTTAATAATCTGATGACGTCACTGTGAAGATCAGATATAAACTACAATCTGTAATGTGAGTCTAAACCAAACTTAACCTCTTAAACTCCACAGAGCCGCCGACACGTCCAACATCAATCCTGTTATTCATATCACAGAATATCTGGAGGACTATAAACCAGTGTTTCTCAACCTTTTTTCAGTCACGGCACCCTTTAAAAGTATTCAAAATCTCAAGTCACCCCAGTCTAAAATGTATTCAAAAACTTACACTCTGCATCCCTCGGACTGCTAACACACAAAAAACTATAGAGAAGAGACAGACTGTGGTTGCATTGCATTAAGTTTCAGAAAAATCCTCTCTTGTACAGAGATGTGACTGTTTGTTTCTGCTTTAAAACATAAGCGCCATGAAAGAACCAGATTTAACACAACTAAACAAGTTTATTTCTCAATTATTTGTCATTATACCACTAGCACTGCTCATTGTCTGCATGGTTTCTCTATAGCTCGGTTACGGCTCTCAAACTTAAACTTAAAAGAAGCTTTATTGGCATGACAAATAAGGACATTCGTATTGCCAAAGCAAGTTACAGAGAAATATTAAAAATAACAATAAAAAAGAACAAAAATATACAAAACAGTTACATGTGCAAAAATATAAAATAGAATAAAATATTAATAAAAAAAGTGCAAAATAATAACAATAAAAATTATAATATTTACATTAATGAGGTAATGAGCTCTCTCTGTGTGTGTGTGTGTGTGTGTGTGTGTGTGTCGCTTGCTCTCTCCGCGATACTGAATGTGATTTGAATTTTGACAATAAACAGCTCTTATTGACTGATTAATTCCCTCTACTGATGGAAGCTGAATGGTTGAATTACAGCCGATATTAACTGCACAGAAATTTAAATATATATTATAACGCCTCCCAGAGGCGCGACTCGGTTCCTTTTGTTCATTTTAAAGAGCCGTCACTATAGGCCCGCGTTGACGTTGTAGCATGGGGGAAAGGGGCGTGTGAGACAAATTTTGATGTTTTCAATGTCAGTAACGTCAGAATATTTTTGACGGCACCCCTGACGAAGCCAGACGGCACCCCAGTTGAGAAAGGCTGCTATACACTATAAAATGGACATTTGCTTTATTCTATTTACACATTTGATCATTAACATAATAAGGGTATGAAATAGTTGTATTTTATAGAAAGCAAAACACTATATGGTGAAAAGTATGTGGAGCACTTATCATCCCAAAGCCCTGGACATTAATGTGGAGTTGCAGCTCTTTTGTTTCTCCTTTGTAACCTTGTTAAACTTTACGTTTTAGGAAGGACTTCTATTAAATTTAAAAACGCATCTATGACAGTTTGTTGCCAGTTAGTCAATCTAGATTCCATATCAATTCCAAAGGTGTTTAATATGTTTGAGGTCGAGGCTGTGTGTAGACCACTGGAGTACTTTGGACACAGACAAAAGTATCTGTGATTATTTAGAACGCTTAATGTTTTTACTCATTATATTTTTGAAATGTAAACAAATGTAGAATTTAATGCCTGCAGAAAAGTTGGGACGGAGGTGAACTTTGTGTCTATATAGCGATGCTGTTGTCATGTGTGCAGAATGAGACCTGCCATCATCTTGCTGAAATAATCATGAATCTCTCAGGTAAACATGTGATTTTATGTCTCTCTAAAATGACACGTATCCTCATCAGTGCTGCTTTTACACACAAGTCACACATGAGCACTGATGCACCACCGTACTATGACAGATGTTTGTTTTTGCACTTTTCACTGATACCAGCCTGGATGGTTCATCCTGTTGTTGGTACTGAGAACTTGACCATTATTCATGAGCCAAAATGTGAACTCATCTGAAATGAAGCGCTCCCAAACCCATGTGACTATATTTCTGAAAGTAGTGTAATGGTTTCTCATGCAGTGCTGTCTGAGGAGTCGAGGACAACGAGGTTTCCAGCCTCGCCCTACATGGACTGGGATTTCTCTGGATTTCCTGAATCCTTTAACAGTATTATGTATGGTAGATGGTAAAACATCTAAATGATTTGCAGTTTTATATTGAGCCAATAGAACTGTCAATCAAGATTTGGCACTAACCTACGACCCATCTTTGATTACAACGATTGATCCTTTGGTGGATCCTCCTTCTATACTCAATCATTCTTTCACCTGTTACCAGCTCACCTGCTTAGTGTGGAATGTGTCATAACAGTGTATCTTCAATATTCTATAAATGTTTTACTTTGATTGTGTTCAGTGTGTTGCAGGTATCATATTTAAAACGTGTTTATACTTATAAAGTAAGTTAAGTTTAAGAATGATGGTAAGATCATGATTAAGGCACTACCTAACCGCATCATGGACCATGAAATAAATCGTTTCCATGTAATAAGCAATTTAATGTTTGTGTTTAGTGATTTAACATTTTTCATTCATGCAGCGTATGTCACAAAATGGACGAGAATTTTTATCTTTGAGAATGTAGCTGGATGTTCTAGGTTTACATTCAACTATTAACCCCTTAATGCCTGAATTTATTCATAATGATATAAAAAAATTAATTATTTGTGTTTTTGCTTTAAAGCCGATGCTACACTAAGTGGAGATTGTTCATTTGTCCATAGCACATAAAACAGATATAAATTTACTTATGTTGCAAATTAGCGACAACAGGCATAAATGGTAAAATGGTTAAAAAAAGGAATTAAACGCATTTTCCCATCTCAGATATGTAGACTTTACATACATACATACATATACATACACATATACAGGGGTTGGACAAAATAACTGAAACACCTGGTTTTAGACCACAATAATTTATTAGTATGGTGTAGGGCCTCCTTTTGCGGCCAATACAGTGTCAATTTGTCTTGGAAATGACATATACAAGTCCTGCACAGTGGTCAGAGGGATTTTAAGCCATTCTTCTTGCAGGATAGTGGCCAGGTCACTACGTGATGCTGGTGGAGGAAAACGTTTCCTGACTCGCTTCTCCAAAACACCCCAAAGTGGCTCAATAATATTTAGATCTGGTGACTGTGCAGGCCATGGGAGATGTTCAACTTCACTTTCATGTTCATCAAACCAATCTTTCACCAGTCTTGCTGTGTGTATTGGTGCATTGTCATCCTGATACACGGCACCGCCATTGGATGCACATGGTCCTCCAGAATGGTTAGGTAGTCCTTGGCAGTGACGCGCCCATCTAGCACAAGTATTGGGCCAAGGGAATGCCATGATATGGCAGCCCAAACCATCACTGATCCACCCCCATGCTTCACTCTGGGCATGCAACAGTCTGGGTGGTACGCTTCTTTGGGGCTTCTCCACACCGTAACTCTCCCGGATGTGGGGAAAACAGTAAAGGTGGACTCATCAGAGAACAATACATGTTTCACATTGTCCACAGCCCAAGATTTGCGCTCCTTGCACCATTGAAACCGTTGTTTGGCATCATCACGAGTGACCAAAGGTTTGGCTATAGCAGCCCGGCCGTGTATATCGACCCTGTGGAGCTCCCGACGGACAGTTCTGGTGGAAACAGGAGAGTTGAGGTGCACATTTAATTCTGCCGTGATTTGGGCAGCCGTGGTTTTATGTTTTTTGGATACAATCCGGGTTAGCACCCGAACATCCCTTTCAGACAGCTTCCTCTTGCGTCCACAGTTAATCCTGTTGGATGTGGTTTGTCCTTCTTGGTGGTATGCTGACATTACCCTGGATACCGTGGCTCTTGATACATCACAAAGACTTGCTGTCTTGGTCACAGATGCGCCAGCAAGACGTGCACCAACAATTTGTCCTCTTTTGAACTCTGGTATGTCACCCATAATGTTGTGTGCATTGCAATATTTTGAGCAAAACTGTGCTCTTACCCTGCTAATTGAACCTTCACACTCTGCTCTTACTGGTGCAATGTGCAATTAATGAAGATTGGCCACCAGACTGGTCCAATTTAGCCATGAAACCTCCCACACTAAAATGACAGGTGTTTCAGTTATTTTGTCTAACCCCTGTATTTATATGCAGGCACGTGCACAGATAGACCCCTAGTGGTGCTCAAGCACCTGCCCTTTTGCCCTGGATGAGAAAAGTGCCCTATCTGCTGGAACCCAATTTTTGTCTGCATTCATTAATATTTAAAAACAAAAATTACCCTCTCTGTCATCAATTCCCCCCCCCAAAGTGTTTTGATATCTGATGGGCATTTATTATTACTACTTGTGAGAATTCTGCCCCGATCTGATCCGCGGCGCGCACAAGCTCCCTCCTCCTCCTCCGGTTAGCACTCATGCAGTGCTGAGCGCCAGGCCAAACCGCTGCTACGCACTTCTCCTCTGACCCGCAGCATCAGACAGACAGGTACTGACAGTGTTTCATACAAAGAGCATCCATGTATAACACATAGCCTACACGTTCTGTACTCATGAGTCATGAAATACGTGATTATAAAGCCTTGTCCAGCTGTTTACTGACGTTTGTCATGTTTAATGAAGGGAGAGGGACAAACTGCAGCAGACAGACAGACAGACAGAATTTAAAGACAGTTTTACTGTTTTACAAATTAGACAAGTTCACTAGTTTTGTTTCATTTAAAATCTTACTTATTTTGATATAAGAAAAAAAAGCATGAGCACAAACATTTTGCAGGAAAATGTCAAGTAGCTCTCACAGTAAAGTGTTGAAAATAGATACAAACATACAATATTTTATAATTACGGCATCCTGGCCAAAACGCCGTGTAGGAAAAGAGTTATTTTCATGCAAGCATTTATACTTCAACAGTTGAGGTTTACAAATGATGAATAATTTTGCTAGGTAATTAACATTACAAACTAATATATGTAGAAGGCTAAGTATAATGCTCTATGACATAGATCAGCATACAAAAATGATGAATAAATAGGAAAATGTTATTTAGCTGTCTATTTGATTTTATTGGCATAATAATAGGCCCATTGTTAACATTAACTACCCAAAGTGGGTTTCTGATTTAAAATCAAAAGCAGGTCTTAAGTTGAGCTACATGACAGTCTGGTGAGGTAAATTGACACTAGTAATGGTATATTATCAGTGTAATGCTTCAACTCTGTCAGAAAACAGTAAAATGATGTATACTGTGTTCTCCCCTTTATGGAGATTCAGTAAGTCACTCTTGATTATTATGCACAACATTGATTTATCTCATTTACAAATTTTGCAGCATAATGCCAAGAAAAGAAAGGTTACAAAAGCAGTAAGAAAAGGAAACTACAGCAGCAGCTCAGGGTAGCAGCTCTCTTTTATCCTGGATTAGGCCATCTAGCAGTAAAGCACATGAGGGAGATGTACTGTATCAGTTGTGTGGTAAAAAGCGTGCACAATATGGCCTTGTTTTTGCCTGTTTTTCATTTATTTATGCAATTTGATAATTTGAGTTATTTGATTAGATGTGTATTGATTGTGTTAACAAAATAAATATATAAGTAAAATATCCTACTGTGTTTTTTTTTTTTTTTTTTTTTAATTTTATTAATAATTTTGGTGATGAGTGCCCTTTTTTTGGCTTGAGCACCTGCCCCCAAAAATGTCTGTGCACGTGCCTGTATATATTTAAGCAATAGAACACGAGAGGGAGTGTGTTATCGCGAATAACATCACGGTTAGAACGCTTCTCAGCCAATCAGATTGCAAGGTCGGAACTAACTGTTGTATAAGTCATAATAATACACTAATAATATGATACACTATACATATAATAATATAATGTTTGTTTGTTTATTAGAATTTTAACGTCATGTTTTACACTTTTGGTTACATTCATTCATTTAACGGTAGTTACTCATTACACAAGATTCATCAGTTCACAAGGTGACATCAAACACAGTCATGGACAATTTTGTTTCTCTAGTTCACCTCTTTTTCACTTCTTTGGACTGTGGGAGGAAGCCGGAGCACCCGGAGGAAACCCACACAGACACGGGGAGAACATGCAAACTCCACACAGTAATAATATATATATATATATATATATATATATATATATTTATAATTATATATATATAATGAATGTATACATATACATACATTCATGCTATTTTATAAATTTTATGAAGTTAGTTTAATATTAAACATTCGTTTGACATTCGCCATTCTGATCTATATAAATGGTTGAAAAAACACCTAACACCTACTTATTTTACGAATTCTTACACATATAAAAATAGGCAACATACTACAAAAATTATTTTATGGTAATTTTAAGATGACATGTATTTATTTAAAAAAAAGGTTCAAATGAAACCTGATGAAGCTCCCACTTCAGCTAACGTGTTAGAGAGCGTCATCAAACTAACAGAGAAACGTAGGAAACATTTACTCTGCACTTATTACAGAGAAATAAATCCATTCAAATCTTGTCATGTATTGATGGATTAATGTCAAACTATTTTATACAAACACTTCCATGTTTCTCTTCTACTACAAACCATATTTCTTTAAAGTTAATATTTATTTTATATTGATTCTAAATGAATATCAGTAAATCTGTGACAATTGTATATTGGAGATGAATAAATTTATTAAAGTCTGGCAAAATTTCATTTATTAAAATAAAAGTATTTTATATACAAACAATGAATGTTCCTCACCCACTACAAACCTTGTTTTTTATTGTAATTTTATTTTATAATAATTGTATATTAAAGATAAATAAATCTATTAAACTCTGATATGATTTAATATAATAAACCCAAATAATTTTTATATACACATAATAATGTTCCTCACAACCTACAAACCTTGTTTTATAGAAACTATTTTTATTTTTTTATTTTAATTCATAGTTAATGAATAAATACATTAAAAGTGTGTATTAGAGATAAATCTATTAAACTCTGATATGATTTAATATAATAAACCCAAAGTATTTTTATATACACAAATTAATATTCCTCACATTCTTCAAACCTTGTTTTATAGATACTGCCTTTGCTTTTATTTTTATTTTAATTTAAGTTAAGATCAATAAATTTATAATAAGTGTATATAAGAGATAAATCTATTAAACTCTGATATGATTTAACATAATAAACCCAAACTATTTTTTATATACACATATTAATGTTTCTCACATCATACAAACCTTGTTTTATAGAAACTGCTTTTATTTTTATTTTTATTTATAGTTAAGATCAATAAATCCATAATACTTTTTTTATTGTAGATAAATAAATCTATTAAACTCTGATATGATTTAATATAATAAAGTCAAACTTTATTTTATATACACATATTAATGTCCCTCACAACCTACAAACCTCGTTTTTAATTTATTTAATAAAAATGTTTAACAATAATTAATAAATTATTATCTTCCACCATCGGGCAAATGTTTTAGAAGCATAAAGACCAAAACAACAAGACTGACCAACAGTTTTTACCCACAGGCAGTCAGACTTGTGAACAAACATGGACTTTCACATACACAACCCACCTCATGAACATTAAACCTCATCATACAACATACAATTGTACATCACATTGACTGCTGCTTTGCATAATTTGCACCTTAAAATAATTTAAAATGCTGATATATTTGTATGCTTTATTCATTGAATATAAACATTTTTATACTACGCTTTTATTCTATCAGTTTAATTTTTGTTATGTATAATACTTATATTGACGTTTAGAGGACGAACAAAGTAAGAATTTTATTGTACAGAGTAACTGCTGGTTCTTTTATGCACATGACAATAAAACTCTTGAATCTCTTGAAATCTATTTTTTTTGGCACAATGTTATTTTTTGGTTGATTTAATTCAAAACTGTTATTTCATTTATTAATGTCAATCTATTTTATACACACATCATTGTCTCTTACTTACTACATACAGTGCTGTGAAAAAGTATTTGCCCCCTACAGATTTCTTTGGTTTTTGCTTTTTTGTCATACTTACATTTTTCAGATGATAAACAAATTTCATCAGACAAAGAGAACCTGAGTGATACAAAATGCAGTTTTTCAATGATGATTTCATTTATCAAGTGAAAAAAGCTATCCAAACCAACCTGACTCTATGTGAAAAAGTAATTGCCCCTAAACCTAATAACTGTTTGTGCTGCCCTTGGCAGCAACAACTGCAATCAAGCATTTGTGGTAACTGGCAATGAGTCTTTCACATCTCTGTGGAGGAATTTTGGCTCACTCTTCTTTGCAGAATTGTTTTAATTCAGCCACATTCAAGGGTTTTCCAGCATGAACGGCCTGTTTAAGATCATGCCACAGCATCTAAATCGGATTCAAGTCGGACATTCTCCTTCAGGATTTTCTGGTAGAGAGCAGAATTCATGGTTCCATCAATTACAGCAAGTCGTCCAGGTCCTCAGGCAGCAAAGCAGCCCCAGACCATCACACCAGCACCACCATGTTTCACTGTCAGTATGATGTTCTTTTTCTGAAATGCTGTGTTAGTTTCACGCCAGATGTAACGTCCCGCACACCTTCCAAAAAGTTCCACTTTTGTCTCATCAGTCCACAGAATATTTTCCCAAAAGTCTATTATCAAGATGTTTTTTGGCAAATGTGAGACGGGCCTTTGTGTTCTTTTTGGTCAGCAGTGGTTTTGGCCTTGGAACTCTCCCATGGATACCATTTTTGCCTCCCCAGTCTCTTTTTTACTGTTGAATCATGAACACTGACCTTAACTGAGGCGAGTGAGGCCTGCAGTGCACTGGCACCCTTTAAAAGTATGCAAAATCTCAAGTCACCCCAGTCTAAAATGTATTAAAAAATGTACACTCTGCATCCCTCGGACTGCTAACACACAAGCACACACACCATAAGGTGTCATTTAGGGAGGGAGGGGTAAACGTGATTTACTTTTAATGGGAAACCTGAGCCTGGGATGATGCCCCCAATCGCCATATTCTGGCAGGGATGGATGAGAGGCAGAACCGGAGCTCCTGGTCCAGAGACCTCAGTCGCTCCCTGTACTTGTTCTTGTAAGTTAGGTTCGAAAAGCTCAGTTCGCACCATGAACGAATCAGATTTAACATAATTAAACAAGTTTATAGTTTATTTCTCAATTATTTGTCATTATACTAAGAGCACTACTTCTTTTCTGCATGTTCTCTCTGTAGCTCGGTTAAAGCTCTCAACTCAAACTCAGAAGAAGCTTTACTGGCATGACAAATAAAGACATTCGTATTGCCAAAGCAAGTTAGAGAGAAATAATAAATATAACAGTAAGAAAGAACAAATATATACAAAACAGTTACATGTGCAAAAAATAGAATAACATATTAATAAAAACAGTGCAAAATAATAACAATAAAAATGATAATATTTACAGTAAAATGAGGTAGTAATAACGATCAGTTTGTGTGTGTGTGTGTCTCTCTCTCTCTCGCGCTCTCTCTCTCTCTCTCTGTGTGTGTGTGTCTCTCTCTCTCGCTCGCTCTCCGCTCTCAGTTTTCGGATTTGAATTTTGACAATAAATCTACTGATGGAAGCGGAATGGGTGGATTACAGTCTGAACTGCGCAGAAATAAAAATATATATAGCGGCTCCCAGAGGCACGACTCGGTTCCCTTTGTTTATTTTAAAGAGCCGTTCAATAGAATCGGATCGTTCGCGAACGACCCATCATTATCAGAATATTTTCGACGGCACCCCTGACGAAGCCAGACGGCACCCCGGTTGAGAAAGGCTGCTTTAGATGTTGTTCTAGGTTCTTTTGTGACCTCCTGGATGAGTCGTTGATGTGCTCTTGGAGTCATTTTGGTAGGCCGGCCACTCCTGGGAAGGTTCACCACTGTTCCATGTTTATCCATTTGTGGATAATAGCGCTCACTGTGGTTCGCTGGAGTCCCAAAGCCTTAGAAATGGCTCTGTAACCTTTTCCAGATTGATAGATGTCAATGACTTTGTTTCTCATCTGTTCTTGAATTTTTTTTCAGATCAGGGCGTAATGTGTTGCTTTTTGAGAACTTTTAGCTACTTCATGTTGTCAGACAGGTTCTATTTAAGTGATTTCTTAATTATACAGGTCTGGCAGTAATCAGGCCTGGGTGTGGCTAGTAAAATTTAACCCAGCTTTCCCAAAAATGTGGTTAATCACAGTTAATTCATGAGGGGGCAATTACTTTTTCACATAGGGCCAGGTTGTTTGGGATAGCTTTTTTCCTTTAATGAATGAAATCATCATTTAAAAACTGATTTTTGTATTTACTCAGGTTCTCTTTGTCTGATATTCAAATTTGTTTGATAATCTGAAACATTTAAGTGTGACAAATGTGCAAAAACAAAAGAAATCTGTAAGGGGGGCAAATATTTTTTCACAGCACTGTATGTGGTAAAAAGTATGTGGACATCTGTCCATTAACTTATTATCCCACTTATTAACCCAAAGCCCTGGGTATTAATATGGAGTTGCATAATTTTGCCCCACCTTGTCAAATTTTGCTTTTTTAGAAAGGCCTTCCATAAGATTTAAGAGTTTATCTATAGGAATTTGTGCCCAGTTAGTCAACCCAAATTCCATATTAATTCCAAGAGTTTTTAACAGTGTTGAGGTCAGTGCTTTTTTTCCATACCAAACTCATCAAATCAAACCATGTCTTTTGCTTTTTACACTTAATTCCTTCGGGATTAATAAAGTATCTATCTATCCATCTTAGACACGGTCATGCTACAGAAAAGAGTGGAATTTTTTCTCTGTTCTTGCTTGATATGAGACTACAGCTGCTCAACAGTCTGTGGTCGCCGTCGTCCTTCATGATGTGTTGTACATTTTATTATTAATTCACTTTTATCAGTCAGTTACAGAAAAACTGAAGAATTTTAATCACTCATCATCATTATTTATTATTTTCACTGAGAAATAAATTCACTCACCTCTGGACTCTTCTCAGCCTTTTAGAGAGATTCATGTTAGAGTTCATGTTTCCTCCTACAGATTGAAGATTTAAAGCTGCTCACACATGTAGAGAAACACAGCAGCACAACAGAATTATTCTTTATGAGGTCTAGATTTATAACATTCACATATTACTGCTTTAAATTCAGTTTCTCACTGTGATTTTCTCCTGAACAACTTTATATTCCTCTCTTCACTAAACAGCACTGATACATTCTCTTTTCCTCAGAGTGGATTGAACTGGTTTATTCAGCAGAGGAGGAGGAGGAGGGAGGAGCTACAGTACAGGTACAAACACCTGTACACACACCTGTACAGATTATTTTAGTCACAGTCTGAAGTGTTGTGTAACTACAATCTAGTGGCTTTTCCCTCTTTAACGTAATGAGGTAAACAACTCTCAACATGTAATTGCACAGCTATTATAAATGTGATGTCAGCAGATCATGTGGCACAATTTTGAAGAAGTAAAAAAAGAAAGCAACAAGCGGTTGCCACTACTAATACTCTAGTAGGTAGTGTTTACATCATGTTTACAGGCCGTGGTCTAGTAACTGGAGGGTTCCTGGTTTAAGCACCACCACTGTAAGGTTGTGTCTGTTGGGCCCTTGAGCAAGGCCCTTAATCCTCAATTTCTTAGATGGTATTGACCACAATTGTAAGTTGTAGATAAGAGCCTCTGCTAAATGCTATACATATAAAAGTTCAACATTTGGACCCACCAGCAGCTACGTTCAGAAATACTGAATGTGTTCAGGTTGATTCACTCGGTTCTGTCATGAGAATCTAACGTTAATAATAAATATATTAGTAACATTACAATTTTATATAATCTTACAGGGAGCTCAAGTGGTGCAGCAGTTTATTACACTAGACCACCACTATCATCTGTCTGGGCATCTAAACAGACAAGATTGTCTGAGGGGAGCGAATAACCAAAACCCTGTAACAGACTGGCCCAGTGATTCTTCTAAACCTAAACACTGTTTTGTTTATGTTCATTCTTTTCCAAATCTACTGCAAGTGTTTTTGGTTTTGCTTAATACACCCACCAGTAAAGTACATTTTTTATTACACTTACACTCATCTGAAGCCACCATTGATTAATATTAAGCATTTAATTTTCTACCACATTAACAACCTGTGAAAATGTGGATAAAACAGTCACATTGTCTGACTTAGACAGTTTTACACCTGATACTGACTCAGTGCACTAACCTGCTGACATGAAGAAAAGCTTGGTTTAAAGAAACTCCAGTGACCCACACAAACCTCAGCACCACTGACCAGTTTTATGATGAACTGGAACATCAATCGAGGTATTCTTGACTAAAATCAGTGCCCAGCCATACAAATGCTCTTTTTACTGAGTGTGCACAAATTCCCACATACATACTTCAGAGGCGTGTGAGAAGCTTCTCATAAAAGTGTCTGTTGTTCTAGCTGAAAAGATCACATAGAGGTCACTCTGTTTTATTACCATTAGTTTTAGTAACAGGACGTCCGAGAAGCTCATGGTCAGGTGTCCACATACTTTTGGTCATGTAGTGTATATATGAGTAGGTTGAATATAAAGTGAAGATAATAAAGGCTGTAAATGAATGTATATGTTGATGTAGTGATGAGTTTGGGATGAATATAGTAAGAAGGTGGTGGGTTTTGGAGACGGTGTTAGTTTACAGCACAGCCTGTATGGAGCGTTTAACCCTGTAAATAGAGAAAGTTCTAGAATCTTCTCACCTGAACGTTCCTCACTAAACTGGGTTTGATTCTCTCTATATGCAGGTATGGAATCATCTCTAAATCACTTCAATACTTTGTACAATTCCTATATTGGGATTGTTTAAAGCTTATAACGTTTCATTTAACTGTTTGATAGTAATAAAGTTCATTAAAAAGATATAAGTAATAAAGTTCATTAATTTTGGTTCATTAGTAACTAACCGATCTGAGGAATGTGGGCTAATGAGTTCTGCTAAAGAGTGAACATTAGTAATCTTCATTAATAACGTGTTTATTTATCAGTTTTACTGATTTGAAAGTGTTGTTAAATGTTTATATAAACTTCTAGTGGAGAAAAGTCTAATAAAAGTTTGTTTTTGTAGTTAATTGTGTCCGTTGATTCAAATTTAGCGATTCATACTAAGTGATTCAGATTCACTGATTCAAATGTACCGATTCAGACTCTGATTCAGTGAGTCGGCGGTTCTGTTATTATAAACTGGTTGCTGCTTTGTGACTCGTTTATTCAGTTTGCAGCTGAAATGGTGTAAATTTGTATGTTCTCTGTATTTGAATGTAAGAACTTTGCAGACTAAACTGGGTTTGATTCTCTCTAGATGTGTCACTAAGGCGAGTTTGTCCAGCTCCGACCTGCAGTAACATTTACAGTTTAGTGCAAAAGTTTGGAGCCCTGGTTACATCTCATCAACTTTACATTTTAAATCATCTACATGAAACTAAATCTGCACAATTTAATGCACAATTACTGTTTTTACTAAATATAACATTTATGATTTATTTTTTATATTTATATAATTTATTACATTCAGCAAGTAAACAAAACTTGAAGATTAAAATGTGCAGAAGTTCGTTTCCTGTAGAGGAAACTTTTACTTTTTCACTAAGAAAATCAACAAAACATAGAATTGAACCAGGGGTTCACAAACTTTAGCAGTAAAGGATCCAGCTGCAGATCCTTATGATTGTAGATCCTCACCTGGTACAGATCAGAATGTATCTGGGATGGTGACTGGGGGAGGGAGGGCAGTTCAGATGGACGCTTCATACTGTGTATAGAGACGTCCAGTATCTAGGAGAACACAGGAAAATCCACACACATACAGAACTGTGCAAAAGTCTTAGGCCACTATTAGATTTGTTGTTTTAGCGCTGGTATAACGAGCATAAATGTCAGTCTCGTTATTAGAATACAACCACACAATACAGGAAACTTGTGTACAGTATTACAAACAGAAGAAAACATCAGGAAAACACCTTCTACAGGCTAAAGTGCACCACTGCTACCACTGCACTTGGGTCCAAGATCTTCAGGTTTTGAGTCTGCTGTGGCAGCATAACTTCACCTCTCCGTTACAGTTCCTCTTGGTTAGCAGCGCTTTTTACCTTTCAGCTCTTCCATAAATCCATTTTAGCCTCTATTCTTAATAGTAAAAATATCTATCATTCTATCTATCTATCACGTCTATCATTCTAATTGTTCTGAACGCTTCTGCTAGTTCCTAAAATGTTAGCATGTGTGCTGCTATTAGCAGAGGAGTTTAGTGTGGGGTGTAGAAACAAAGATCCCTGCAGCAGTACAGTTCATGACTTTATTGTTTACTGTGTAACTGTTGTTCCTGCTGTTTTTTAGCTCATCCTGACAGTATTAGAAATGACGGCTGGATTCTTTATCATTAGTAGGAGAGCATGTTCTGAGATCTTGTGTGACGCACCTGTCCAGGTATGATTTTATGCTCTTAATCTTTCCACTGGTGGATGATGGAACCAGTTGTACTAACAGGGATGTTGAAGGTGCTGCTGTGGCTCTGTAGCTTTTTCCATTCTAGTGTTTAATAACTTCATCCTCAAGAACTTTAGCAGCTTCTCCACCGTTAACATGATTAATACTTGTGTGTAAAATCTTCTACCTCAATAACAACATACTTTAGAGAGAGAGACTCCACACTAATGTTATTGCTAATGTTAATGCTCGGATTGGTGTCGTGTCCAGAATACAAACGTTATTGTTGTTATTGATAAGTACAATGTTGAAAGACCTTGTGAGAGAGATAATAGTCGACACCTCTCATCAAAGTTTAACTGCTTTTAGTGCGGGGCCAAAAGGTCAAAGGTTATGTGTAAGGAGATTATGATGACATAGACTAGAGCTGCAGCTATCGATTATTTTTGTAATCAAGGATTCTATAGATTATTCCATCGATTAATCGAGTAATCAGATAAGAAATACTTTTGCTTTATTAAAGAGTAATAGTAAATATATATAATATAAAATAAGACGTGTCTTAAACACAAAGGTATCCCGGCAACCTGAAACTAAGGTGTAAATAATAATAAATAATAAAACATCAACATTTCCTTTAAGCTGTGCAGCTTTCAGAACTAAACGTTTCAACTACAGCTGATACAGAACATAAAGCTTTAATGTTTTGTTGGAAGGATTTGTGGTGTTTGTACGAGGCAAAACAAGTTCTGTCAGGATTGTATCTCCTGGATGAGGTAAATATGGCGTCTGTGTGCATGTGTGTTTGCCTAAACCCTCAAAGAAGCATGTGGTGGTTACAATGAAGAACACAGATGAAAACAGAAGCTCTGATGGGATGGATGTTGCTGGAATACACAGCAGGGACTTGGACCAGCGTTGGATAACGTGCTGCATTTGTTTTCCACCATGACAGAAGATTCTCTTTCTTGGACAAGGGATGTTCTCCAGAATACATTAAGATCTCCTTCTGTACAGTTTGGTTTAACTGCTGCTCCTCTTCATCACTGGTGCTGGAGTCTGATGATGACCCCAGTATGTTGTGGAGGAATGATGTTGCATCCTTTAGATCCATCCATGCTTTACTACCTAAATCTTCACTGCTGGAGTGTTGAATTTAGCAACATCTTCAAGCCGCTCTGCAATATTGTCAGCCGTGTGTCTCTCCACAAGGGGGCGTTGTTGTCAGGCTGTAGGACTCCATTTCCCAAACCATCCCAAAAAAAAGTGACCCGTAACCCCCAGATAAGCCTCTGTACCAACACTCGTCCTAATGTCAGGTGTGAGTGTAATGCTGTCGGTCTCCTTAAAGGTTTTCTTCAACTTACCTTTGATGTGTTCATATTTTTCCCATCATTCCATCATGAAGTCGGTTCTTGAAGGAAGCGTGTATCTTGGATTGAAAGTGTAAATCATCCTCTGAAAGTCTTCATCCTCCACCATGGACAGTGGACGCATGTCAGTGACGATCATGTTCATAATGCTGTGAACTCAGCTGCTCGCTCAGTGGAACATGATGCAGCTGTTCACACAAAGCTGTTCACACAACGCTGTTCACACAACGCTGTTCACACAACGCTGTTCACACAAAGCTGTTCACTCAAAGCTGTTCACACAACGCTGTTCACACAACGCTGTTCACACAACACTGTTCACACAAAGCTGTTCACACAACACTGTGATTTACTGAAAAAGAGCTGAAATCATTATTACTGAGATTTATGAGCAGCTATAAAGCTTCACTAGAAGCTCATGAGACTGTAAATGTATTTACCATGTTGAAGTGTCCTACACTTACTGACCCGACTCACTGTAACCAAACTAAACTGAATATACCCAAACTTCTCTCACCTAATCCCCCCCCCCCTTCAGTAATCAGCAGCTCTTTACTTTCACCAACCATCTGCAGAGGACTTCAAGCTCCAAGTGTTACAGAGATAATCCTGACTTTGAAACGCAGGGCTGCAGGTAGGCAAACGTCGCTTTATGCTCAATCTTACAATATTTGTGCAACTTTTGTGCAAGTTTTAAAGAATAACTTGTGTTTCTAGAATCGACTAGAAAGAAAATGTATTTACATTCTGTTAATGTCTCTTTTTTAAGGTTCAACTCGATCCATCAGTCAGTCCATCAGCAACCTGTAAGAGCTTAACTTCAATTCTTGTTCATGATTAACTTATTAATAATTATTTGTATTAAAATTTACATTAATTAATGAATTTATTTATTTTAGATGATGATGTTATAATCTGATCTGATGATGAAGAGTTTAATCCTGAAATTTTAGCACCTCGGTGGAAATTGTTAAACCACAAATTAGAATTTTGCAGCTGTAAAGTAAGTAAATAATTTAGTATGAAATATTTTACAGTTTTAATATTAATATTTTAATGAATGAAATAAATCACACCTACATCTGTTTAAAGCTCCTGACAACCAAACCAGCACTGATGCTGAACCAGATCATTTAGATCTATCAGCATCATGTAAGTGTGTATCTCAAATATTTGATAAGATCATCCAATGTACTTGTTGTATATCAGTCATTCATGCATTTTTATTATTTTATTATTTTAATTTATTTATTTATTTAACTTTAATGAGAAATCTGTCACTGTAGATCAATCTTCACCTTCATGTGAGTGTTTACACGTATTTATGAAGTTTATTTTTAAAAAGAATGAATTCTATATGCTCACTCAGAACTCTCTGTCTATAGCTAACTCAGATCAACAGACCCCGGCAGAACATCCTTCTCCATATGATCAGGAACAGCAGGTACCTTTAGAGGGAGACCACCTTCAGCAGGAGCATCTTATTCACAATCATCATTTCAACTGGGAACTTCATCAGCTACTGGTAAATGTCCACAGCTTTGAAGAATTATTCGTGTATATCTGCAGGTGTTGGATGATACACTGAATGTAGATGATGAATTTTTAAGACCCGGTGCGGTTGTGACTCTCCACATTCATGGTCACACAGTCAGTTTCTCAAATCATGTTGAGTTAAATGAGGGTAACTTCACATCCAGTCTATTCTAACACTGTTTATAAACATCATGCATTTAACTTATAACTTTCCTTAGACGGCTCAAGAGGTTTGGCATGAGTACCCGTATCCTCAGGACATTTTACACATGCACTGTGGGACGTGTACTGACAGGCTGCATCAATGCCTGGTACGGGAGCTGCACTGCTCTGGAACAGAAAGCCCTGCAGAGGGTCGTACGGACAGCCCAGCATATCACCAGGGTTCAACTGCCAAACCTCCAAGACCTTTACACCAGCCGCTGCCTGATTATAAAGGACTCCACCCAAGCCACTGCCTGTTCTTACAGCTGCCGAGCGGCAGGAGGTACAGGAGCATCAGGACCAGGACCAGCCGGTTCCGAGACAGCTTCTTTCCCCGAGCCATCAGACTGCTGAACAGCAATGGACAAGCACACCCCTCATAATCAACACACTGATCTCTCTTTCCCCCCCCCCCATACAACCCATTCTGCACTCTGTACTCTACCATGTGTAATTCATATCTTGCACAATAACTGTACAGCTCGGACTTATTATTTCAATTCTATTTTATATATTCATATTCATTTACTTTTCATAATTTTGTACATTTGCACATAAAGATCCTATATTATACTTGTATATACTGAACAAATGGTGCTAGTTTTTATGTAAGCTAATGTGTATATTTTGTAATTAATGTGTATTGGAACTGTGAGGGACTATGCACCTGAGCATTTCACTCAACTTTCACACCTTTGTTAATGTGACGTGACAATAAAGGGATTTGATTCATGCAGAGCAAGTATGGAATATTTATTGATGAAACACTTGAAATAGTGATTTAAATTATAAACCCTCCACACGCTGGAGTTAGTAACAGGAGTAGAATATCCAACACGGAATTATACAAAGTTAAAACATTTGTATGTTTTTAACAACACTAACAACAATCTTTGCTTTGCATTAAGTGTAACTCAGCTTCTTAATCCTGAGAAAAACATCTACAAAGGTGAAGAAATTGCAAATCACATCCAACATCATGCTGGATTTTCTGTGAATGACATGATTAGCTTTGCTCACATTACTCGATTTAACTTTACTGTATTAATGATGTTCACATTGTGAAAAAGGGCTGCAGAAGTTTCAGGAATGAAATCCTGTCTATTGCAGATGTCGTGGAAAAAAGAAGTTAGCAATTAATGACTTAATGATATAATTAATAGCTAATAATCAATTACAGGGCACCACTGGCATTTTTAGGGAGAAATTACCAGGAAAACTGAATTCATAACAGATCAGATCACTTTCTGTTGGAGTAAAGTCTGTTAGTCGAGTATTTCTCTCACACAGGTAATCAAACTCACAGCGATGTTATGATGTTTATTGAACTAACAAAATTTAACACACAATAACAGTTAATAAGTAAATACAGGAGTTATAGCCAAAAAGTTTTCGCCCACCATGCAATTAACCACATGTGGTCAGTAGGTGATGCTAAAAGCTCAGTTTTGACAAAAACATTCTAATTTGGCTCCCAGAGGAAGTGAACGTTTAACTCTTAATATCACTAACATTTATAAAAGAACAAATCTAAATACTTACATGTAGATTAAACAGGTCTAACACTTATAAATCGTTACATGTTTTACAAGATGAAGTTCCTATTCGGCTGTATGTATACTGTATAATCCAACTCTTCACCGAATTGCACCATGTGTGCTGACTTTTGTGCTCCTAATCTTAACATCCTCTGAGAAAGAAAAGGAGAGATCTTCAGTTTGATCAAACACCCCCAGAAGCAACAGTCCTTGAGTCCTTGCCAGACCGAAACACACCACACGTGGCTTGTTTTCATCATTATACTGGGGTTCCACTGTTGGTTAAACTGTCACTAGAAGATTAAGGTGATGCATCACTTCATATCTCTGCTCATGGTGAAGCTTCAGCTGGCTAATAAAGCAGGTCAAATTAAGGATCATTCCATCTGAACATGAAGTGCTGACCACACACAGGTCTAGGTGCTGTGTCACCATAAACTGTAGGAGTAGAAAAGAGAATATATATAAAAATTATGTGACAAAGATGAGCAATAAAACGACATTTTTATTGTTAAATGCATCAAAATCACAACACCACAGATCTGCTGTAACGCTGTTTATACCTAATGCTAATGAGGTACCTCAATAATTCATAAACTGACACAAAACTCACCTTAATGAGCTACTGCTAAATCATGCAGGTACATAAATCTCTAAAGTGGACGCCACTAACCACCAGATTCACCATCATTCCCCCCTGCACGCCACATACCAAAAGCTTAGCATACAATGTACGTATCCCAATTTAGCTCATCATGCTGTTAATGCAGCAATGCAGTTTATAACAGTGTAACATTCTAAAAGTGAGTCTCTGTCCTTATTATCATAAACACTAAATGATTTAGTACTAAACCTCTTCTGTACGACTGACACTGGACTGTTCACGTCACATTAATCACATCCTGCTCATTAATCTGTACTGAATCAGAAAACACAACCATTACAGTTTATTCTTCACCTCCAACATCTCTACAGACCCAGAAACAGCAGCTCAGCTCATTTAGTATTAGCCTGTACCCACAATGAACAGGGAGTCCTAGAGATCTGCACACATGCAGCACACACTTGTATACAGCAAATATTTAATCACCTTTTAAAATGTGTAACATGAGATTTGTTTCCCCGCAGGACTGTTACATTGTGGTGTGTTACAACCCCAATTCCAATGAAGTTGGGACGTTGTGTAAAACTTGAATAAAAACAGAATACGATGATTTGCAAATCCTTTTCAACCCATATTCAATTGAATACACTACAAAGACAAGATATTTAATGTTGAAATGGATAAACTTTATTGTTTTTTTGCAAATATTCACTCATTTTGAATTTGATGCCTGCAACACATTCCAGAGAAGTTGGGACAGGGGCATGTTTACCACTGTGTTACATCACCTTTCCTTTTAACAACACTCAGTAAGCGTCTGAGAACACTAATTGTTGAAGCTTTGTAGGTGGAATTCTTCTCCATTCTTGCTTGATGTACAACTTCAGTTGCTCAACAGTCCGGGGTCTCCGTTGTTGTATTTTGCGCTTCATAATGCGCCACACATTTTCAGTGGGAGACAGGTCTGGACTGCAGGCACGCCAGTCTAGTACCCGCACTCTTTTACTACGAAGCCACGCTGTTGTAATACATGCAGAAGGTGGCTTGGCATTGTCTTGCTGAAATAAGCAGGGACGTCCCTGAAAAAGACGTTGCTTGGATGGCAGCATATGTTGCTCCAAAACCTGTATGTAACTTTCAGCATTAATGGTGCCTTCACAGATGTACAGGTTACCCCTGCCATGGGCACTAACACACCCCCATACCATCAGAGATGCTGGCTTTTGAACTTTGTGCTGATAACAATCCGGACAGTCCTTTTCCTCTTTGGCCCGGAGGACACGACGTCCATGATTTCCAAAAACAATTTGAAATGTGGACTCGTCAGACCACAGGACACTTTTCCACTTTGCGTTGGTCCATCTCAGATGAGCTCGGGCCGAGAGAAGCCGGCGGCGTTTCTGGGTGTTGTTGATATATGGCTTTGGCTTTGCATGGTAGAGTTTTAACCTGCACTTGTAGATGGAGCGACAAACTGTGTTCACTGACGATGGTTTTCTGAAGTGTTCCTGAGCCCATGTGGTAATATCCGTTACAGAATAATGTTGGTTTTTAATGCAGTGCCGCCTGAGGGATCGAAGGTCACGGGCATTCAATGTTGATTTTCGGCCTTGCCGCTTACTTGCACAGATTTCTCCAGATTCTCTGAATCTTTTGATGATATTATGGGCTGTAGATGATGAAATCCCTAAATTCCTTGCAATTGCATGTTGAGAAACGTTGTTCTTCAACTGTTGGACTATTTGCTCACGCAGTTGTTCACAAAGTGGTGAACCTCGCTCCATCCTTGCTTGTGAACGACTGAGCCTTTCGGGGATGCTCCCTTTATACCCAATCATGACACTCACCTGTTTCCAATTAACCTGTTCACCTGTGGAATGTTCCAAACAGGTGTTTTTTTAGCATTCCTCAACTTTCCCAGTGTTTTGTTGCCCCTGTCCCAACTTCTTTGGAACGTGTTGCAGGCATCAAATTCAAAATAAGTGAATATTTGCAAAAAACAATAAAGTTTATCCATTTGAACATTAAATACCTTGTCTTTGTAGTGTATTCAATTGAATATGGGTTGAAAAGGATTTGCAAATCATCGTATTCTGTTTTTATTTATGTTTTACACAACGTCCCAACTTCATTGGAATTGGGGTTGTACACGACAAGGTAGAGTTCACTGTTTAGTCAGGACTTCAATGAGCAATACAACACTTTAGACTGCCTAGCTCCAGCACCCGAACTTCAATGCTGGGGCCATACAGCGAGTCTCATATACAAAACTAACTAACTGCAGAACGTCCAAACACACGTATAAACCAAGTGCTGCATTCTGATTGGCTGAGCTGAATGTCAATCACATATCGCTATATTGTAATATAATAATAACGACCTGGCGAATGCAGCCAATAGAAAGGCACTGTGGTGGGGGGTTGAGTTCATGTCGTGGAGGCCCCCCCCAGCCATGGGCCCCAGTGCACTTGCCCCCCTGCACCCCCGGTAGTTACGCCCCTGGGTGGACGGGTAGAAATTGGATGTGCTAAAGTGGGAGAAAAAGGGGGAAAAAACGTGGTGTTCATTTAGAAATAATTAAAAGACTTCATTTTCAAAATAGTAATCAGAAATTAATATTAAATTGAGGAGTTAAGTATAAGTGAGGCTGCACCCCCCCCCCCCTTTTTTCTTCTGAACAGCTTGTGTTTTACTGCTTTGTTACCTGAGCGGCGGCTGCACATTCTTAAACTCTTCAGTCGCTCCCTAAGTCGTGACTCAGTTATGGTTTAATAAAAGTCCTAATAAACTGATTATTGTGTAAGTGTACTGCTACGAAAAACTCGGTACTTTCTGGGAAACCAAAGATGACTGCTGTTTACACTCATTTCTGTCCTCTGTGTGTGTGTGTGTGTGTGTGTGTGTGAGTGTGTGAGTGTGTGGAGCTCTTTTTTCTTCTCCTCCTCCTCTGCTGAATAAACCAGTTCAATCCAGTTTGAGTGAAAGAGAAAGTAGCAGCGCAGTTTAGTGAAGAGAGGAATATAAAGTTGTTCAGGAGAAAATCACAGTGAGAAACTTAATTTAAAGATATAATGAGATATAATGTTCGAATGTTATAAATCAAGACTTCATAAAGAAGTGTTTTTTTGTGCTGCAGTGTTTGTAGGAAGAGAAATGAGCTCTGAAATGAATCTCTCTGAGGAAGAGAAGAAAATCATGAGGTGAGTGAATTTATTTCTCAGTATAAATAATAAATAATGTTGAGGATTCATTAAAACTCTTCACTCTGAGTGTTTCTGTTACTGACTGATTAAAGTAATTTGGTATAAAAGCTCCAGAAAAGTAAATAAAAGCGTAATTCAACTCGTAAATACGTTTTCAACCATCAGTCCGAATCTCAAATAGTTTCTTACCTCCTACTCCTGTACACTATGTAGGGTACAATAATAATGTCCTCTATTCACTATGTAGTCAGTATGTAGTGTATATGAAGTGATTTAGGATCCTGCTGGTCATCTTTAGAATGTTCTCATATTACAGCAGCAAAAATAAACTCGGAACACCCACTGAATAAACTCGGCCTAAATACCGTGACCTTATGTTACCTCCTCCTGTCCAATTCCACCACCGAAGGTTTAAATATTAATATTTATATATATTATATTATATTTATATTATATAAATTCTTACCAATAGACGATTATTACAAAACAATTTTACCTGATAAAATAACTGTACTAATATTTTATACTTTATACATTGCATCATCTTCCAACAGAATTATTTACAATTAATGTACATCACATCAGTCTGTAACTGTCTAATTTATTTATTTAATCAACATTAACATCAAACTATTCACTAATCTCCAGACTGGTGTCTGATTACTTATTGTGATACACGTCTATCTAACGAGCTTTAATCTATTTAAAAACATCATGTATTAGAAAATCAGATTAGAATCAAAATGGAAATAATTCATCCACAGATTCCATATCAACAAACTGCAGTTTTAACAAGTTATTTAGGATCTACTAAACATGACACAGTGTTTTCCAACAAATGTTTATGATGCAGCCATTATAAAGTTCAGGAAATTTGTGCTACGAGGCACTTTGAAATTAGACTGAACTTTGAGTGTTGTGGCAAGCGCTAAGATCGTGAGCCCATCGTGGCAAATGTGTGTGTGGTGCGCACCGCTCAGGGAAGTGGTGTTACCACTTCTCATCTGAACGCACCCTAAATGGGCACAGTTCCCACATACACACTCCAAAATCTTGTAGAGCCCTTCCAGAACTCGACGTCCACAAAACTCCATATTTTTGAAACCATGTGTTGTTCAATTATGGATATAATCCACTTTTTTTCCTCCTGGTGGCCATCTTTTATGTTTCCAGAATGTTTCCAGTTGTGAGGGTATAAGTGACAGTTTAGTTACCAAATTACCAGTTTCAGCTTTTTACCACGAAAGCCGAGAGAATAAATTGCCCAACTCCAACTAAGTTTTCATTAGTTAGATGGACAAAAACAGTGCTGGAAATCTTTTTTTTGTTTTGTTACATGGGAAATGGTTTAGTCCAAGAACCTATAGTCAAGTAACCGAACATGGCTCTTCAGTCTAGACTGAGAGGTTGAGTGGAGAACACCTATAGACTTAAAGTGACTGAGTATTTTGATTTACTTATTTGTTTGTATTTCTTTAAATTGGAGTTTGTTTATTTCTTTCTTTCGTTAATTTTTTTTATTATTATTTATTGATTATTGAATAGTGTATTTTTTTTTACCAAAGTGTGGCTAATAAAAGAGGGTTATCCCTCATCTGTGGCATCCTGACTAAAGTAGCCTCCTTATACATCACCGCACGGCCATTCAACTCACAGCGCTAAATAAGAGTTTAAATGAAGTTTACCAGACAAAACATGAAATATTTTGGGTTATGATGGAATAAGAGTCGATGTAAATCTAAGAAACACTGCATTCATTTCATTTGCATTTACTATACTGTCTCAATTTTTTATTTGAGTAGTACATTCAAGTCATAGATACTGTATATATCAACTCAAGAGAATTTAACAAAACATGTGGCATTTTTAACACTTTAATGATCTGCTCAACTATTAGTTTAAATCGAAATATTTGGGTAAAAATAAGCTGTATTTAAATCATCTTGTTTGGGTCGTATCTACTCCCTGATTGGCATGTTTTAAAGTAAAAAAATATTGGTATTCTTATTTTAAGAAAACATTGTTTCTAACTTGAAACAGCAGCTAAAATCGTTGAAAAAGCAAAGAAATACTTTTTTTAAACATGATTTTCTTGTTGAGAGCATTAAAGGGTTAAAGACGTGCATTTTCCTCAACACCCTGAATGTTTCCTCTGTGGTGTAATACAGACGTTATCTGAAGAAATATTAGTCAACAGGTTTTTATAAATCAAAATTTCTTCATGAGTTTTGCACTGAATTAATTCCAAACAAATGTAGTGAAACATTTTATCTGTGGTTCAAATGTAATCAAAAATGTTAGCTAGATATCTGAACAATGTTAATGTTAATAATAAGAAATAAAAAAACATGGTACAGCGAATTTACTTTGTTAATCATGAACTTACATCAGTGTGTTAAACGGGGAGATTCTGAAATGCCGATATTTTCGTGTCTTTGGGTGAACGACGCGCTTCACTTTGTTTGCACATGAGCATTAATGTGTGTAACTACCGATCTAACTTTCAAGCACAGATTCACCAAACCTGCTACAGTCTGTCTCACATCTCACATCATTTAGCTTATTTATTATTATTATTTTGTAGTAACGAGCAACGAATATGCATACGTCAAATGTATTGGAGTGAAAGTACACAATTTCTGTAGAAAATGTAGTGGAGTAAAAGTGAAAGTTGTCGAAAATGTTTATACTCCAGTAAAGTACAGATATTATACTTAAGTACTGTAACGAAGTATCATTACTTCGTTACTATACACCACTGGTAATGGACAGATAAATAAAACATTTTTAAAGAATAATTCATGGAATATACGTCCTTTTAGCAGCGTTCCACTACAGTGTTGTATGAACATAAGATATGGCTTCATAAAATATAAATACTCATACTTAAATGGTACATCAAATGTTCTTTAATCCCAAATGTAGTATGTTAGTAATGCTAAACTAGGCCATGTTTAAAATAAGTTTTACTCCATCATTACTTTATTTATTAAAGTATTTCCATTTGATTCAAATATATATTTTTAATTATTTCCAACATCTCATCACCATATATGTAATAATCACATTTTAATCTCCAGTGATCGTTCTTACATTTACATTTTCAGCATTTAGCAGACGCTTTTATCCAAAGCGACTTACACAGTGAGCGGAACACAATGAGCAATTGAGGGTTAAGGGCCTTGCTCAGGGACCCAACAGTGGCAACTTGGTGGTGGCGGGGCTTGAACCGGCAACCTTCTGTTTACTAGTCCAGTACCTTAACCACTGAGCTATCACTGCCCTTCTTCTGTGTTTTAGATCAGTAAAGAGGAAAAGCTCACACTCACCTGAACCCAGCTGTGTGTCAATGAAGAGTGATTGGCCAATGTTCCGTCCCATACACTTCAGCGAAGGAAATTCTTCTGCTGGTCTGAGGTCAGTATTATATTTTCCATTCTACAGTATTATGATCTTCACTCCCAGTCCCACTTGATTAAATTCATTCATTGATTAGTAGTTTCTGAAAGATGAGAGTTTCTGATTGTACTGCATTGTTGTGATGATGTTAAACAGCTGCTGGATGTTTATTACTGTTTGCTGTGCAGATGTGAAAATCGGTTGTTTACAGAAACCAAGAGAAATTAAAGAAATCAGAAAGAAGTAAATATATTTTGTTAAATTAGGACTGTGTTAATAATTACTACAAAACAATTTTGCCTTCAAACACATAAAATCAGTTTGTAACTGCCTAATGTAATTACAACCCCAATTCCAATGAAGTTGGGACGTTGTATAAAACATAAATAAAAACAGAATACGATGATTTGCAAATCCTTTTCAACCCATATTCAATTGAATCCACTACAAAGACAAAATATTTAATGTTCAAACAGATAAACTTTATTGTTTTTTTGCAAATATTTACTCATTTTGAATTTGATGCCTGCAACACGTTCCAAAGAAGTTGGGACAGGGGCAACAAAAGACTGGGAAAGTTGAGGAATGCTCAAAAAACACCTGTTTGGAACATTCCACAGGTGAACAGATTAATTGGAAACAGGTAAATGTCATGATTGGGTATAAAGGGAGCGTCCCCGAAAGGCTCAGTCGTTCACAAGCAAGGATGGGGCGAGGTTCACCACTTTGTGAACAACTGCGTGAGCAAATAGTCCAACAGTTTAAGAACAACGTTTCTCAATGTGCAATTGCAAGGAATTTAGGGATTTCATCATCTACAGTCCATAATATCATCAAAAGATTCAGAGAATCTGGAGAAATCTGTGCAAGTAAGCGGCAAGGCCGAAAACCAACATTGAATACCCGTGACCTTCGATCCCTCAGGCGGCACTGCATTAAAAACCCACATCATTCTGTAATGGATATTACCACATGGGCTCAGGAACACGTCAGAAAACCATCGTCAGTGAACACAGTTTGTCGCTCCATCTACAAGTGCAGGTTAAAACTCTACCATGCAAAGCGAAAGCCATATATCAACAATACCCAGAAACGCCGCCGGCTTCTCTGGGCCCGAGCTCATCTGAGATGGACCGACGCAAAGTGGAAAAGTGTCCTGTGGTCTGACGAGTCCACATTTCAAATTGTTTTTGGAAATCATGGAGGTCGTGTCCTCCGGGCCAAAGAGGAAAAGGACTGTCCGGACTGTTATCAGCACAAAGTTCAAAAGCCAGCATCTCTGATGGTATGGGGGTGTGTTAGTGCCCATGGCATGGGTAACCTGCACATCTGTGAAGGCACCATTAATGCTGCCATCCAAGCAACGTCTTTTTCAGGGACGTCCCTGCTTATTTCAGCAAGACAACGCCAAGCCACCTTCTGCACGTGTTACAACAGCGTGGCTTCGTAGTAAAAGAGTGCAGGTACTAGTCTGGCCTGCCTGCAGTCCAGACCTGTCTCCCATTGAAAATTTGTGGCGCATTTTGAAGCGCAAAATACGACAACGGAGATCCCGGACTGTTGAGCAACTGAAGTTGTACATCAAGCAGGAATGGGAAAGAATTCCACCTACAAAGCTTCAACAATTAGTGTCCTCAGTTCCCAAACGCTTATTAAGTGTTGTTAAAAGGAAAGGTGATGTAACACAGTGGTAAACATACCCCTGTCCCAACTTCTTTGGAACGTGTTGCAGGCATCAAATTCAGAATGAGTGAATATTTGCAAAAAAAACAATAAAATTGAATATGGGTTGAAAAGGATTTGCAAATCATCGTATTTTGTTTTTATTTATGTTTTACACAACGTCCCAACTTCATTGGAATTGGGGTTGTAATTGCAATGTATTATTATTTACTGCAGTATATGTCTATCCAACAAGCTTTCATTTAAACATCATGTATAAAATATCTGAATAAAATGGAAATCTTTAATCTGGAACTAATTCATGAACAACAGCAAACGACCTTCTGAAACAGTATCTACAGTCATGTTAGGACACCCCATGAAAATCTTCAAGTCTTTTTGAACATATTTAAACATGTGAACATTTGAGCTTTATTTGAACAGTACTGAGAGATGGAGCTTATATAACTAAACAAATAGAAGTGAAAAAAAAATTTAAACACAAGCTGTAAAATGGAATGAACAAAAATGGAAATTTATTGTGAGGAAAAAGTTAGGACATGCCCACATTTATTACTACTTAAAATGTCTAAAATTATAATCAGGTCACCACATCAGCTGCAATGATTAGACCATTGTTAGAGAACATTAGAGTTTTATTTAATTAAGCAATAGAACACGAGAGGGAGTGTGTTATCGCGAATAACATCACGGCTGTGATTTGGAAGATTGCGGTCTGTGATTCGCGATAACACACGACCTCAAGTGTTCTATTGCTTTTATACAACAGTTTTTACAAAATAAATTAAGAAAATAAATCAAAGAAGCCCTGAATTTCATATTAAATATGCTTTAATATTGACAATACATCCCACCAAAAAGTAGTTCCACACCGAATATAAAGTTTAACACTACAAAGCAGACATCCCAAGTTGCAAAAACTCATTTCAGGGAGGTAAGAACAACAAGAAGAAAAAGGCAAGAACCTTTGAAGGGAAAAAAAGAAATAAAAAAACCTCTCGCACACACCAAAGGATTATGGGTGATAACAGAACTTTTAGGAGCTGATAACTAGGCTATTAAGCTAACTGTTCGCGTTATAAACACATTAATGTTCCCTACATAGTGCACTAGATTGTGTATCAGATCATGGATATGTTCCCTACATAGTGCACTAGACAATATATTAGACAATTGATTTATGTTCCCTACACAGTGCGCTAGATTGTATATCAGATCACGGATTTAAAACGCGATCGGGAAAAAAGTCTGTGTCGCCTGCGTGCGCGTTTGTGTGCATGAAGCTCGTCGTTACTGGCAACGCGTCAGCGGAGTAATACAGTTTGAAAAGGCTGCGCTGTTATCACAAATATCAGCACGGTTAGAACGCTTCTCAACCAATCAGATTGTGAGGTCGGAACCTCAGATATTAGTTTGGTTTGCTCTTGATTGTTGAAGTGAGTGTTATCACCATGGTGAGATCTAAAGAGCTCTCTGAGTTTGTTACGATATGTAACATGGGCATGTGAGGTGAATTGGAAGGACAGACACAAACACCAGTAGCTGATATGCCAAGTAGTACTTTGTTTACTTTACAAATATGAAGATACAAAAAATGAATGTACAGACAACAAAGATAGCTGTATTAATTAGCTGTGTTCAGTAATGGTTATTACAAAAGTATTTACTAACAGAAAACACATTAGGCATAACACTATACAGTGTATCACAAAAGTGAGTACACCCCTCACATTTCTGCAGATATTTAAGTATATCTTTTCATGGGACAACACTGACAAAATGACACTTTGACACAATGAAAAGTAGTCTGTGTGCAGCTTATATAACAGTGTAAATTTATTCTTCCCTCAAAATAACTCAATATACAGCCATTAATGTCTAAACCACCGGCAACAAAAGTGAGTACACCCCTAAGAGACTACACCCCTAAATGTCCAAATTGAGCATTGCTTGTCATTTTCCCTCCAAAATGTCATGTGACTTGTTAGTGTTACTAGGTCTCAGGTGTGCATAGGGAGCAGGTGTGTTCAATTTAGTAGTACAGCTCTCACACTCTCTCATACTGGTCACTGAAAGTTCCAACATGGCACCTCATGGCAAAGAACTCTCTGAGGATCTTAAAAGACGAATTGTTGCGCTACATGAAGATGGCCAAGGCTACAAGAAGATTGCCAACACCCTGAAACTGAGCTGCAGCACAGTGGCCAAGATCATCCAGCGTTTTAAAAGAGCAGGGTCCACTCGGAACAGACCTCGTGTTGGTCGTCCAAAGAAGCTGAGTGCACGTGCTCAGCGTCACATCCAACTGCTGTCTTTGAAAGATAGGCGCAGGAGTGCTGTCAGCATTGCCGCAGAGATTGAAAAGGTGGGGGGTCAGCCTGTCAGTGCTCAGACCATACCCCGCACACTACATCAAATTGGTCTGCATGGCTGTCACCCCAGAAGGAAGCCTCTTCTGAAGTCTCTACACAAGAAAGCCCGCAAACAGTTTGCTGAAGACATGTCATCAAAGGACATGGATTACTGGAACCATGTCCTATGGTCTGATGAGACCAAGATTAATTTGATTGGTTCAGATGGTCTCAAGCATGTGTGGCGGCAATCAGGTGAGGAGTACAAAGATAAGTGTGTCATGCCTACAGTCAAGCATGGTGGTGGGAATGCCATGGTCTGGGGCTGCATGAGTGCAGCAGGTGTTGGGGAGTTACATTTCATTGAGGGACACATGAACTCCAATATGTACTGTGAAATACTGAAGCAGAGCATGATCCCCTCCCTCCGGAAACTGGGTCGCAGGGCAGTGTTCCAGCATGATAATGACCCCAAACACACCTCTAAGACGACCACTGCTTTATTGAAGAGGCTGAGGGTAAAGGTGATGGACTGGCCAAGCATGTCTCCAGACCTAAACCCAATAGAACATCTTTGGGGCATCCTCAAGCGGAAGGTGGAAGAGCGCGAAGTCTCGAATATCCGCCAGCTCCGTGATGTCGTCATGGAGGAGTGGAAAAGCATTCCAGTGGCAACCTGTGAAGCTCTGGTAAACTCCATGCCCAGGAGAGTTAAGGCAGTTCTGGGAAATAATGGTGGCCACACAAAATATTGACACTTCAGGAACTTTCACTAAGGGGTGTACTCACTTTTGTTGCCGGTGGTTTAGACATTAATGGCTGTATATTGAGTTATTTTGAGGGAAGAATAAATTTACACTGTTATATAAGCTGCACACAGACTACTTTTCATTGTGTCAAAGTGTCATTCTGTCAGTGTTGTCCCATGAAAAGATATACTTAAATATCTGCAGAAATGTGAGGGGTGTACTCACTTTTGTGATACACTGTATATCTACAGCACCTGGAGGGAGCAGTGCTGGAACTTACTATTTATTTAACTATTAATTCAAAGGCACGGTGGACACTGACAGTGCCAAAGAAAAGAAAATAACAAGAGAGACTAACTGCCTAACCCCAAAACTACCTCCAAAAATACAACCAATGGCACCCGCCTCTTACCTAATGGTTCTAACAACAATCGCTACGGTGTGTGTGCGCATATGTACACGCGCGAAGCTTGCCTGTCTGCTCGTTGCGGTAAACCTGAGAGAGAGAGAAAAGAGGAGAGAGCAACAATGAGACTCCGGCAGATACTGGTTACATAAAGTTTTCTAAAAACCAACATCACCAGCTAAAAACTGACACTGCCGGTAAACAAAGCCTCGCTACACGGCAAAATGCTCCTCGCCGAACTCTGCCCAGATTGGTCCTTTTATGCGCCAGGACCCGCCTCCCAGCAGTCAGCAGCAACTTCTGATTGGCTCACCGTCACACCTGTAGTCAAGGTTGATAGACCAAATGAAAAGAGGGGGAAAAAAAACCATACGTTTTTGCACATCACAGAGACCTTCAGAAAGAAGCTTGTACATGCATATGAGTCTGGGAAGGGATTTAAAAAGCTCTCGAAACAATTAGAAATCAGCCAATCCACTGTCCAGAGTGGAGAACATGTAAAACAATTGCCAACATGGTCAGGTCAGGCCATCCTAGCAAGTTCAGCCCAAGAACAGACAGCAAGATACATAAAGAAGTCTCCAATAATCCTACAATGTCATCACGGGACCTACAGGTAGCTCCTGCCACAGTTGATGTCAAGGTTCATGCATCTACCATCAGAAAGACGCACAAGTTTGATTTTCATGGGAGGTGAGCAAAGAGGAAACCCTTACTGTAAAAAAAAAACAGAGCAAGTTTACCAGAGAACTATTGAATTATTTGGGCACAGTAACAGAAGACACATTTGGCACAAAACCAACACAGCATTTGAGAAGAAGAACCTCATACAAGCCGTGAAGCATGGAGGTGGAAATGCCATGGTTTGGGGCTGCTTTGCAGCAGCAGGGCCTGGCAAACTGTCCATTATAGAATCCATAATGAATTCTTCACTGTATCAGAGGGTGCTTGAGGAAAATGTAAGACTATCTGTCCAAAAACTGAAGCTAAAGTGGAAGTGGACCATGCGACATGACAACGACCCAAAACATTCCAGTAAATCCACCAAGGAATGAATCAAAAGTAAGAAATGGAGAGTTCTGGAATTGTCAAGTTAAAGCCCAGATCTTAATCCTATTGAGATGCTGTGGGGTGATTTGAAACAGGCTGTGCATGCAAGAAACCCCTCAAACCTCACACAGCTGAAGAAATTCTGCATGGAGAGAAAAACTTTCTCCCAGTCGATGTCAGAGACGGTAGATGGTTACAGGAAACGTCTAATTGAGGTTATTTCAGCCAAATGGAGAAATGCCAGCTATTAGGACAGGGGGTGTCCTTACTTTTTCCTTACAATCAATTTCCATTTTTGTTCAATATGTTTTACAGCTTGTGTTTAAAAATACTTTTTTAGTTTAATTTGTTTAGTTAAATAAGCTTCATCTCTCAGTACTGTTCAAATGAAGCTTAAATGTTCATTTGTTTAAATATGTTCAAAAAGACAAAGGTTTTCATGGGGTGTCCTAACTTTTTCACATGACTGTATATGAACTGTAAAAAAAAAACTGTACCGACATGACCCAAAGTATTTCAAAGCAGTAAGAGGTATTCACAGCCCGCCAGGGAGTTCCTACTGACAGTGGCCCGAGGAGGAGCAAACAACTAACCAAAAACCAAAAAACTGGGCTTAATATTAATAACCACCATAATTATCTAATAATTATTAGAACTAATTTAAATATCTCCATCATCATCATACCTGAGAGCTTCTCTGTATCGCATATAAACACCCCCAGTATTCATTTTTACATTGTTTTCCTATTTTAGGTTTAAATGGGAAGAAGAAGAAGCTTAACATAAAATTATTACTTTCCTTTAGCACCAGTGGTGTCATTTCAGCAGTAGAGACACTAATGACTGTGATTATTGAGAGTCGTTTGGTCCTTCTTTTAGTACAATTGTAACGGGGGGTCTAGGACGAGACAATAAGGGTGGACACAAACGCAGAGATGTAAACAAACAAAGGATATTTATTAAGTAACAAAAGACAAAACTAGGACAATACAAAACCAAACAAAACTAAACACAGCTAACTAAACTAGAAACAAGACTTGGCATGATCAAGGGCTACAAACATGACTTAGCAAGAGCAAGAGCTACACCATGACTTAGCATGAGCATAAACTACTAACATGACTTACCCTGAGCAAGAACAGACCTTAAGAGAGAAACACAGTTTCACCAAGCCACACAGAGTCAAACAATCCACCATAGCCGTTGAACAAAAACAGTTCCCACTCTAGTGCTCCAGTGCACCTCTTAAATAGAGGGCAGCTGGAGCCAATTAGTCCTGGGGAAGCAATCATGAGCCAGGGTGTTGGCAGGAGACAGAGTGTGCTTATGGAGAGGGGGGCGTGGCACCTCAGGAGCACACAGAGGCTCAAAGCGTGACAGATGCCCCCCCCAAAGGCACTACTCCCGGAGTGCCTTTACCAAAAAAGAAAACAAAACCAAGGAGGTCCTGGGCCCTGCGGGGCAAATTTGAAGTCATTTAAAAAGTTCCGAGGCAGGCATGACAAAAATGCTGGAACGCAGGCCGCGGACGGAAAACCAGAAGCGCCGACGAAGGGCAGCGCCGTCGAGAGACCAGAAACACCGTCGGAAGGCGCCAACTTGAGACCAAAAGTGCCATCGGGGGGCACCAATTTGAGACCAAAAGCGCCATCGGGGGGCGCCAATTTGAGACCAAACGCGCCATCGGGGGGCGCCAACTTGAGACCAAAAGCGCCATCGGGGGGCGCCATCTCGGAAACAGGAGCGCCATCAGGGAGTGCCAACGAGGAAACAGGAGCGCCATCAGGGGATGCCAACGAGGAAACAGGAGTGCCATCAGGGGATGCCAACGAGGAAACAGGAGTGCCATCATGGGGCGCCAACTCAGGAACAGGAGTGCCATCAGGGGGCGCCAACTCAGGAACAGGAGCGCCTTCGGAGTGCACCAACAAGGAAACAGGAGCGCCATCGGGGGGCGCCAACTCAGGAACAGGAGTCAGCTGCGTGGAGCCTGGCGAAGAGGCTTCGGGAGTCAGCTGCGTGGAGCCTGGCGAAGAGGCTTCGGGAGTCAGCTGCGTGGAGCCTGGCGAAGAGGCTTCGGGAGTCAGCTGCGTGGAGCCTGGCGAAGAGGCGTCCGGAGTCAGCTGCGAGGACCCTTGAGAAGAGGCGTCCGGAGTCAGCTGCGAGGACCCTTGAGAAGAGGCGTCCGGAGTCAGCTGCGAGGACCCTTGAGAAGAGGCGTCCGGAGTCAGCTGCGAGGACCCTGAAGAAACGTCCGAAGTCAGCTGTGAAAACACTGGAGAGGCGTCCGGAATTAGCTGCTTGAACCCTGGAGGGACGTCTTGACTCAGCTGCTTGAACCCTGGAGGGACGTCTTGACTCAGCTGCTTGAACCCTGGAGGGACGTCTTGACTCAGCTGCTTGAACCCTGGAGGGACGTCTTGACTCAGCTGCTTGAACCCTGGAGGGACGTCTTGAATCAGTTGCTCGGAACTTGAAGATTCGTCTTGAATCAGTTGCTCGGAACTTGAAGATTCGTCTTGAATCAGTTGCTCGGAACCTGAAGATTCGTCTTGAATCAGTTGCTCGGGACCTGAAGATTCGTCTTGAATCAGTTTCTTGGAACCTGAATATTCGTCTTGAACCAGCTGCTTGAAACCTGGAGGAACGTCGTGAATCAGCTGCTTGAAACCTGAAGATTCGTCTTGAATCAGTTGCTTGGAGCCTTGTGAGGTTTCTTGAATCAGCTGATTGGAGCCTGAAGAGGTTTCTTGACTCAGCTGCTTGGAACCTGGAGAGGTTTCTTGACTCAACTGCTTGGAACCTGGAGAGGTTTCTTGACTCAGCTGCTTGGAACTTGAAGATTCGTCTTGAATCAGTTGCTTGGAACCTGAAGATTCGTCTTGAATCAGTTGCTCGGGACCTCAAGATTCGTCTTGAACCAGCTGCTTGAAACCTGGAGGAACGTCGTGAATCAGCTGCTTGAAACCTGAAGATTCGTCTTGAATCAGTTGCTTGGAACCTTGTGAGGTTTCTTGAATCAGCTGCTTGGAGCCTGAAGTCTGGAACATAAAGCTTGGAACTTCAACAGGAAACAGAACTGGAGAGGACTTGGCACTGTTCGACTCTGTCTGGGTGGCAGGAGAGCCCGAACGCACAGACAGACCATATCTGAAACACTGATCCGCTGACTGACACCCATGGCCGACAGAGACCGACGAACGTGGATCCGGACCAGACATGACCAGCTGACTGACCTGAACTGAACTCGAAACTGGCGAACACGAAGCTACCCGAACTGGTGGGATACAGTCAAAAACTTTCCTGGACAGAAACTTAGACTGACTACGAGTCAAGGAAACAGACAGACCTGGCAAAAAACTGACCTGAACCCGAGTACCTGGAATTGGAGCCGGTGAACAAACAGAGGAACCCCTGGAGCCTTTGGGGTCATTACAAGGAACCTGACTCAAATTATCCTGACTGGCCCCTAACATGGACGTGGAATGGTCACGAGCTTGATAAGCGGGCACTGGCACCCGGACCACATTAGCAGTGGGCACTGGGGGAAATTTAATATCCCCAATGGGCACTGGATGCCGGGTATTAGCTGCAGTGGGCGCTTTGCTGCGTGCAGCGTCTCCAATGGGTATGGGAGGTTGAGTGAACCTCCCTAAACCAAACCCGTAACGGTCTCTACCTGGAAATTTGGCTCTCAAGAGGCCCTCAAAGACTTTAACCGAGTTCAGCTCAGCTTCTCGGTCAGACCACAGCTGCCTAGCCCATTCACGAGCAGCCCCCCTCAGCCGAGACATCATGAACAACACTTTAAGTGTTTCAGTTGGCTGAGGGTCAAGGAGGTGCTGCAGGTAGAGCTGGCACTGTAGAAGGAAGCCATCGACACTCGAGTCGCTTCCATCATATGAAGCTGGCCTACTAAGCGGGACGGTCTGAGGAAACCTCATGGAGCCAAAATCTGGGAACTCCTGAAAAAACATCTCGCTGTGTCCTAAATTAGGGGAACTGTTATGTAACGGGGGTCTAGGACGAGACAATAAGGGTGGACACAAACGCAGAGATGTAAACAAACAAAGGATATTTATTAAGTAACAAAAGACAAAACTAGGACAATACAAAACCAAACAAAACTAAACACAGCTAACTAAACTAGAAACAAGACTTGGCATGATCAAGGGCTACAAACATGACTTAGCAAGAGCTACACCATGACTTAGCATGAGCATAAACTACTAACATGACTTACCCTGAGCAAGAACAGACCTTAAGAGAGAAACACAGTTTCACCAAGCCACACAGAGTCAAACAATCCACCATAGCCGTTGAACAAAAACAGTTCCCACTCTAGTGCTCCAATGCACCTCTTAAATAGAGGGCAGCTGGAGCCAATTAGTCCTGGGGAAGCAATCATGAGCCAGGGTGTTGGCAGGAGACAGAGTGTGCTTATGGAGAGGGGGGCGTGGCACCTCAGGAGCACACAGAGGCTCAAAGCGTGACAACAATAAGCCACTGTAAACTTTTTTTTAAGTTAAGCGCAGTTTGAACAGTTTACTACATTAAATGAAACGGTTTGTGTCATTGGAGGCACTTTAAAAAGGTCAGCAGCAAACTGGGTCAAAGTTCAATTAGATTAAACGTTGAGCGCTGCGGTAAGCGCTAAAATTCTATAATAAGTGCATGCCACTTAGGGAAGCGGTTATGACATGAACACGCACTCCATACTTTTGTAACCTCGTTCCAAAAAATAAAGTAAATGATCCTGGTTTTGAACTGGGATCACCAACAAGGTAATGGCCTGGTGTCCACATACTTTTGGCTTTATAGTGCCCATACACATGCAATATGATTTTTATAAAAATATAAGTAGTTATACTAAAATGGTACATCAGGTGTTCTTTAATCCCAAATCTAGCATGCTAGTTATGCTAATGTAGGCCATGTTCAAAATATGTTTTACATCATCATTACTTTATTTATTAAGATCTTTCTATTTTATTGATTAAAAAAAATACTTATTTTTAACATCTCATCACCATATACGTGTAATAATTATATTTCAATCTCCAGTGTTTGTTGTTCTGTGTTTTAGATCAGTGAAGAGAAAAAGCTCAGATTCACCTGAACCCAGCTGTGTGTCCATGAGGAGTGATCAGTCAATGTACCGTCCCATACACTTCAGAAAAGGCCATTTTATTACTGATCTGAGGTGAGCATTATATTTTATATTCTGTTAGGTTCTTCACTCCCAGTCTCACCTGATTAGAGAGATCCAAAAATTGACCATTTAAAATGCTATTTTTTAACCTACATTTATCTCAACATGAACTAATGCATTCCCTTATTTTGAGATTTCATTTTGAACTACTAGCTTTCAATTTTTAATTTGTATATTTGTTTAACAGATGGCGCTACTTTTCCCCATTTAAAGCATGCAGCAAAATTTCTAAGAGGGTGCGTTGATAAGTGGGTGTCACTTTTGATGTTGAATAATGGTGTGTGTTTGTGTGTGTTTGTGTGTGTGTGTCCAACTTCATAAATCTTTACTCTTTGAAGGTCACACTCTGCATTATAAACTGATTCAATAATAAAAACAATGAGTAACGAGAACCAGAACAAAAGCTCTCGCTCAGGTTGTTTATGTAGGTGCACTGCAGCCATGGGTATAAGTATTAGCAGTAGTGCAGGAGTGGTCATTTTAGCAAGTCATTACAGCACACAGGAGGCGCTGGGATTAATCATGCACTCTGAGTGCTAGGATGGCTCCTTATCCTCCTCCGAATGGGGAGGAGGCCTCAGTAGTAGAAACAGACCAGCTGGAGTCCAACTCCAACATATCTGAAGAGCGGAGAGGACATGGATGAAGCAGCAGCAGGATGGACTTCAAAGAATGGCAAAATACTTTGGTCTCTCAAACACTGAGGTGGTCAGCTATGTCCCAGCAGCCAGAGGTTTGATCCTGTCACTATGCCGCCGTCCGGATCAGTGACTCGGCGTCCAGCTTTTCACTGCTGCTGACAGATGAAATCCTGCAGCATATTGTGGCAATGACAAACCTGCATGGGAGAAGTTCAATCACAGACTGGCGAGATGTGGACACAGAGGAACTGCAGGCTTATGTGGGCTGCTCATTTTGGCCGGTGTTTACAGGTCAAAAAATGAATCAAAACTCAGCCTCTGGAGTGAGAAATCAGGGCGAAGCATTTTCCGGGCTACAATGTCCCACAAGAGGTTTCACCACATCAGCTGAACACTGCGGTTTGACGATAAGCTATCCCGACACAGACGCCGTGATGACAAGCTTGCTGCCTTCTGCAAAATCTGGGATATATGGATGCACTGCCTGCTGATGCTCTTCAGCCCAGACATGGACATCTGTGTGGATGAACAGCTCATCCCATTCAGAGGCAGGTACAGCTTCAGGCAGCACATGCCAAAAAAGCCGGCCAAATATGCAATAAAGATCTGGGCAACCTGTGATGTCAAAACATCCTACGCCTGGAAACTGCAGGTGTACACAGGTAAAGCAGCTGGCAATCCTGCTGAAGTCAACCAGGGGATGAGGGTGGTCCAGGAGATGACAGAGGGGCTCCAGGGACACATCATTACCTGTGACAATTTTTTCACCTCCTTCGCACTGGCAGAGAAGCTTCTTAGGATGAAACTGGCCCTGGTTTGCACAATTTGCCGAAACAGGCCTGAGCTTCCCCTCAATTGCTCCAGGCAATTCTCCTCCACCCTCGACGGGGCAAGAATTTGCTGCTCCTAAGCACAAAACACCGCAGTCCAGACATAAACAAAATGAAGAGAAAGCCCATGATAATCAAGATTACAACAGATGCAAAGGAGGTGTCGACAACCTTGATAAGGTAGGTGTGCCATTATGCATCAGTTACGCACACATTTATTTATTATTTATTCTCCTATGTTCTTGTCTTTTTTTTTTTTCAAATTAGCATTTTCATATAAAATAAATAACGTGTAATGAGAAAGAATACTTGGATCATTGATTCATACTGTCTTATGTTTTTGGGGTTTTTGTTGGCACCTACTCAGAAGGAGACAAATCGAGTGGCCAATAGCCCTCATCCACAACCTGGTTGACATTTCACTTTACAATGCTACGTCCTGTGGACAATCGAGCCATCCTGGCAGCAGCAGAAACCATACAGAAGGAGGCTCTACATTGAAGAGGTGGGAGAAACGCTGGTGACCCCACACATCCAAAAGAGAGGGCATCTTCCCCGCTCATCAGCTGCTGCAGGAATGGTTGCAGATATGCAGGGTGCTGCTGCAGGCCCGTCTCATTCGTAAATATAAGGGCAGAGCTGGACTCTCACACTCAGACACATACACTCTCTCTCAAATGCTCCTTGAAATGTATTTCATGGAAATAATTTTAAGTTTTTAAAAAAAATAAAAAACAGTGGTGCTATGTAAACAAACTGGCCTGTAAAGGGTTAAAAATTCCAAAAAAATCTAATTAGTATTTGATATGTATATTTCAAGCAAAAGTAGTTTGCAAATGTTTGACTTGTTTAAAGGGAAAAATTATTAATGTATAATATTTGTACAGCAGTATTTGGGAAACGAACACTTTTTGTCGTTAGGGACAAATGTGTTAGAATATTAAAAGACCTCTTAAGGGTTTAATTCATTAACCTGATTTGTAGTTTCTGAACAATGAGATTTTCTGATTGGCTGGAGTTGTTGCATTGTTGATGTTAAACAGCTGCTGGACGTTTGTTTCTAAGACATATGAAAACCATCCCAGAACATAAAAAAGGCAATTCTTCTTCTTCCCTCCTAATTAAATGTATTAACTTGGTTTATTGTTTCTGAAAGTATTCACTGCAGACAGTCTGTATCCCAAGATATTTCATGTTTGCTCAACTTTATTTCATTTGTTTATACATTCTCTTATTGTCTCAACTTTTTCTGATTTGGGGATGTAGGTGAAATAAAAGTAAATTATTAAAATGTGAGACTCTGTTTAAAATGGTACTTAAGTGTAGCATGTTAGTAATGCTAGTTCAGGACATGTTCAAAATGTGTTTTACTGCATTAATAATTCTGTTCTTCTGTGTTTTTAGATCAGTGAAAAGGAAAAGATTAGACCTATCTGAACTCAGCTGTGTGTCCATGAAGAGTGATCGGTCAATGAACCGTCCCATATACTTCAGAGGAAGCGCTTCTTCTACTGATCTGAGGTCAGTATTATATTTTATAATTTGTTAGGTTCTTCACTCCCAGTCACACCTGATTAAATTTATTGAATTGATTTGTTGTTTATAAAAGAGGTTCTCAGTATAACGAGGTCTGTGGTAGCTGGTGAACGTGCCCCGGGTTCCCAGCGAAACAGACGTTACAGAGCTCAGCAAACAAAGGGTTCTTATACCAGACCTCCCAATTAGTGCTGATCACCCACAGCTGTGGGGCTGGCTATTTAAGCCAGCTCTACACAGCAGTGGGTGTCGCACCTTTGTTTGTTTTGTGGTCTCTTGTGGCAGCTCGTCCACACTGTTGTTTAGCTATAGGTGGTAGCCCTGGTGGCGCTAGGCCATTAGGGTAAGTAAAACCGCAAGGTTTGAGGTATGAGGGTTTTCTTTCGTCCTCTTAGAAATAGTGTGGTGCGACGCCGCGCAGTCCTCGAACTGCTGTTTGTTTCAGCGCTAGCTTTAGCTTAGCGGTCTCACTCAGTGCTCTAGTAGCGCTGGTTATATCCTAGGCATCAGTGCCTTCAGTCAAACAGAACATTGGATTCTCCAACCGCTGGGTGGCGACTCCGGAAAGTACTCGGTAGTCACGCCAACATCCCCGGTTCGAATCCACACTCTCTACAGCTGCCCAGCTCTCGTGCAGTTGCTGGGCAGACTCCTTATCGCTGTCTCTTTAAAACGCTAACATTAGCATTAGCGGCTTTCACTCCGCGCTGTTTTAGCGTTGGTGGTAATTTCGGCATCAGTGCCTTTAGTTAAACGGAACATTGGATTCTGTAACCGCTGGGTGGCAACTCCGGAAAGTAATCGGCAGTCACGCCAGCATCCCCGGTTCGAATCCACGCCTTACCGTTGTGTAACCTTTCTCTTTTGTTTTTCTCCTTTTCAGATCGGTGTTTGTCAGCTTCCGTCGGAGTTTCCGATTGGGTTTTGTTTTATTTTATGTTAGCTGTTTACCTTTTCTGTTGTCCTTATTAATTAAATAAAATATCTTTTTATAATTTTACTTCTGCATTTGTGTCCCTTTCTTCCCACGTGACAGAAAGGTGCGACCATACCATGGACGCAGCAGAAGTTCCACCCCTTACGGACGTTCTACGTCATCAAGGGGTAGCGTTAGGCAGGCACGAGGTGGCCCTAAACGAGTTGGCGCAGCGGGTAGCTGCGCTCACCCTGCAGTCGCCAATTCTTAGGTCCGGTCCTGAACCCCCTGCCCACTCTCCTACCCACTCCGGAGGGTGCGGAAACCGCGACACCCCTATTTCGCCTCCCGAAAGGTATTCGGGAGAGGCTAAGAGGTGCCGTGGCTTCCTCCTCCAGTGTGCCCTTGCGTTTGAGCTGCAACCCTCTCGCTACCCTACGGAGCGATCGAAGGTTGCATACATAATTTCCCTGCTGACTGGCCGAGCTTTAGAATGGGCTACTGCCCTCTGGGAGCAAAATGCTCCAGAATGCTCTTCGGAAAGCTCCTTTAAGGAAGCTATAAAGGAGACCTTTTTTCACCCTTCGGGTGGCCGTGAGGTAGGCCCTCGTCTACTCGAGCTTACCCAAGGTGCTCGGTCAGTAGCCGATTATGTAATCGAGTTTCGAACGCTCGCGGCTGAGTGTGGTTGGGACGAGGGGGCCCTTACTGCCATATTCCATCGTGGTTTGTCTGGTAAGGTGAAGGACGAGCTAGCCACCAGGGACCCTCCTACCACTCTTAAGGACTTCTATGTCCTGGCCAACGCCATAGACACCCGCCTTCGCCAGCGAGCCCGGGAACGGGGCACCTGTTCCCCGTTCACCCGCTCGCAGGTCTCTCCCAATTCTCCTCCGCCTGTCCTGGATCCTGAGCCCATGCAGTTGGGGTCAGCTCGCGCTGGTGCCCCAACGGCTTCGGGTCCGTCTGCCAGACCCCGGCAGCCGTTAAACTAGCAGGCCGCTCTCGAGCTAGGGACTCGGGAGTGAGCCGAACTACCATCCCTGCCCAAGGACTATTTCTGCAGGCCCGGTTGCTTTGGGGTCTGGGAGACACAGACCTTCGGGTCTGTGTGGATTCAGGCGCGGTGGAGAGTTTCATAGACATCAACCTGGTACACAGGCTGGGGATTGAGGTCCAACCGCTAACAACTCCAGTGTCGGTCCATGCTGTGGATGGCCGACCTGTAGCGGGCAGCCCGATAACCCACCAGACGCGACCTCTCACGTTGCGCCTGGAAAACCACGAGGAACGGATCACCTTTCTTGTGACTCACGTTCCTCACCTCCAGGTGGTTTTGGGGTATTCGTGGCTGCAAAGACACAACCCCCAGATCGACTGGGCCACCGGATCGATCTTTATCTGGGGAACGCAGTGTCGGGACTCGTGCCTACTGCAAGGCGGCGCGAGCCCCGAGCCGTCCGAACCCAAGATGGCGATTCCGGATTTGGCAGCTGTTCCTCCTGTGTACCATGATTTACGGGAGGTTTTTAGCAAGTCCCGGGCGCAGGACTTGCCCCCCCACAGACCGTTCGATTGCGCCATCAACCTTTTGCCCGGCACTACTCCTCCTAGGGGGCGCCTTTTTTCGCTCTCCGGCCTAGAAAAGGTTGCTATGGAGGAGTATGTGCGTGAGGCGCTTAAACAGGGGTTCATCCGTCCTTCTTCCTCCCCAGCTGGGGCAGGGTTCTTTTTTGTGAACAAGAAGGACGGCACCCTGCGCCCCTGTATCGATTATCGCGGTCTGAATGCCATTACGATCAAGGATCGGTACCCGCTGCCGCTGATGGCCACGGCTTTCGAAGCCCTTCAGCGAGCATCGGTTTTTTCAAAGCTCGATCTTCGCAGCGCGTACAATTTGATCCGGATCAGGCAGGGGGATGAGTGGAAGACTGCGTTCATTACGCCCACTGGCCACTATGAGTACTCGGTGATGCCATTTGGGTTAATGAATGCCCCCGCAGTCTTCCAGAGATTTATCAATGAGGTCTTGCGGGAGACTCTTGGTAAATTCGTCTATGTTTACTTAGACGATATTCTTATCTTTAGTCAGTCCATCGACGAGCATATAGGGCATGTCCGACGAGTTCTCCAGCTCTTGCTCGACAACCATCTGTTTGTCAAGCTGGAGAAGTCGGTCTTTCACTCCCCCACGGTCTCGTTTCTGGGGTTTGTAGTGTCCAAGGGCACCCTGCGCATGGACTCGGCTAAAGTATCTGCGGTGGAGAAGTGGCCAACTCCAAGTTCTTTACGCCAACTGCAAAGGTTTTTGGGCTTTGCAAACTTTTTTCGGCGTTTCATTAAGAACTTTAGCTCAGTCGCCGCCCCGTTAACGGACCTCACAGGCAAAGGTCCGTTCCAATGGACGGTGCAGGCCCAGCAAGCTTTCGACAAGCTAAAAACACTCTTGACGACTGCTCCCGTCTTGCAGTTGCCCGACCCAGAGGAACCCTTCGTTGTCGAAGTGGATGCTTCCGAGGTCGGGGCTGGGGCAGTTTTGTCCCAAAGAGTGGGGCCGGGGAAGAAGCTACATCCATGTGCCTTCTTCTCGCACCGCCTGACTCCAGCCGAGCGGAACTACCCGGTTGGAGACAGGGAACTCTTGGCCATTAAGTTGGCGTTAGAGGAGTGGCGACACTGGCTCGAGGGGGCCAAACATCCTTTTCTTGTCTGGACGGATCACAAAAATCTGTCATTCATCCAGCAAGTCAAGAGGATGAACTCCCGTCAGGCCCGGTGGTCCTTATTTTTTGGAAGGTTCAATTTCACACTGTCTTATAGACCGGGGTCCGAAAACGTCAAACCGGACGCTCTGTCTAGACAGTGGGAACCGACCAGGCCGGAGACCGGACCTGATCCCGTGATCCCCTCGACCCAGATAGCGGCCCCAATCACATGGGGCATATCGAAGGTCATTCGGGATGCCCAACGGGCTGAACCCGACCCCGGTGGGGGACCTCCTGACAGACTGTACGTACCTTCATCCGTACGGCGTCAGGTCTTCGAGTGGGCTCATGCTTCCCCATTTGCGGCGCACCCAGGCGTGACTAAGTCCCTGGTCTTGCTGCGCCGAAGATTTTGGTGGCCGGGGATGGAGAATGAGGTACGTGACTTTGTCCGTGCCTGCTCGGTGTGTGCTCTTAACAAGAGTCCCAGAGAGCGCCCCAGGGGCCTTCTTCACCCGTTGCCAATACCGGCTAGACCGTGGTCCCACATTGCCCTGGACTTTGTGACAGGCTTGCCTAAGTCCAGAGGGTTCACGGCGGTATTGGTAATTGTCGACCGGTTTACCAAATCTTGCCTCTTTATCCCACTGCCCAAGCTACCATCCGCCATGGGCACTGCGCAGATCATTCTGAATCATGTGGTGAGAGCACATGGGGTCCCCTCAGACATTGTGTCAGATCGGGGCCCACAGTTTGTGAGCCAGTGCTGGCGGGCCTTTTGCCAAATTATTGGCGCGAAGGCCAGCTTATCCTCCGGTTACCACCCGGAGTCGAATGGGCAGTCGGAGAGGCTTATCCAGGATCTGAGCAAGATGCTCAGGTGCCTGACGGCAGGGAATCCGACCACGTGGTCGGATAAGCTGATGTGGGCAGAGTTTGCTCACAACACCCTGCATCATTCGGCGATCGGCATGTCACCGTTTGAAGCTCAGTTCGGGTACCCTCCTCCGCTCTTTCCTGAGCAAGAGCAGCAGGTAGCGGTCCCGTCTGTACAGCTTCAGGTCCGCCGCTGCCGCGCCGCCTGGCGCAAAGCTAGGCAGGCACTTGTGGCCACCCAGCGCTCTGTGAAGCGCAAAGCTGACCGCAGGCGGCAGCCGGCTCTTACCTTCCGGCCAGGCCAACGAGTACTTGTTTCAACGAGGGATCTCCCCGTTCGAGGTGTTCCACATAAGTTGGCACCCAAGTACATTGGCCCGTTCAAGGTGGTAAGGCGGATTAACCCGGTGACGTATAGGTTGGAGCTTCCTCCCCGCATGAAAGTGCATCCAACCTTCCATGTCTCCCATCTCCGACCATTTATGTGCGGGGGAGTTTTACCCCCTCCCCAACCTCCCGCCCCTCGTATCATCCAGGGTGCCCCTGCCTTCACGGTTCGCCGGTTACTTGACAGCAGGAAGGTTCAGGGTAGTACCCAATACTTGGTGGATTGGGAAGGTTACGGCCCTGAGGAACGTTCATGGGTACCGGCTCGTCAGATCCTGGACCCTGAACTGATCCGCGAGTTCCGACGGAACCGTGCTGCGGGTCTTGGGACCTCAGGAGCTGTCCCTAGAGGAGGGGGTTCTATAACGAGGTCTGTGGTAGCTGGTGAACGTGCCCCGGGTTCCCAGCGAAACAGACGTTACAGAGCTCAGCAAACAAAGGGTTCTTATACCAGACCTCCCAATTAGTGCTGATCACCCACAGCTGTGGGGCTGGCTATTTAAGCCAGCTCTACACAGCAGTGGGTGTCGCACCTTTGTTTGTTTTGTGGTCTCTTGTGGCAGCTCGTCCACACTGTTGTTTAGCTATAGGTGGTAGCCCTGGTGGCGCTAGGCCATTAGGGTAAGTAAAACCGCAAGGTTTGAGGTATGAGGGTTTTCTTTCGTCCTCTTAGAAATAGTGTGGTGCGACGCCGCGCAGTCCTCGAACTGCTGTTTGTTTCAGCGCTAGCTTTAGCTTAGCGGTCTCACTCAGTGCTCTAGTAGCGCTGGTTATATCCTAGGCATCAGTGCCTTCAGTCAAACAGAACATTGGATTCTCCAACCGCTGGGTGGCGACTCCGGAAAGTACTCGGTAGTCACGCCAACATCCCCGGTTCGAATCCACACTCTCTACAGCTGCCCAGCTCTCGTGCAGTTGCTGGGCAGACTCCTTATCGCTGTCTCTTTAAAACGCTAACATTAGCATTAGCGGCTTTCACTCCGCGCTGTTTTAGCGTTGGTGGTAATTTCGGCATCAGTGCCTTTAGTTAAACGGAACATTGGATTCTGTAACCGCTGGGTGGCAACTCCGGAAAGTAATCGGCAGTCACGCCAGCATCCCCGGTTCGAATCCACGCCTTACCGTTGTGTAACCTTTCTCTTTTGTTTTTCTCCTTTTCAGATCGGTGTTTGTCAGCTTCCGTCGGAGTTTCCGATTGGGTTTTGTTTTATTTTATGTTAGCTGTTTACCTTTTCTGTTGTCCTTATTAATTAAATAAAATATCTTTTTATAATTTTACTTCTGCATTTGTGTCCCTTTCTTCCCACGTGACACTCAGATTGGACGATTTTGTTGTGTTAAAATATGAATATGTTAAACAGCTGCTGGACGTTTGTTGCTGTTTGCTGTGCAGATGTGAAAATGTTGTATTATTTACATTAAACTCGTGTCGGTTGTTCACAGAAACCAAGAGAAATTCAAGAAATCAGAAAGAAGTAACAGAAATAAGTTGGACATTTTCGAGGTGTGTATCTGAGTGTTTGTGTGAAATTTGTGTTTCTTTATATTGTGTGGCATTTGTGTTTCCATGTTCAAACCTGTTACTGTGTGATGGTTAATCAGAGATGATTACAGTTATATCTGTTGTAATAAACACACTTTCATAGAACAGTCAAATACAGTTACCTTCAAAATTATTGGCCCTTGATGGTAAAAGATGATTTAAAAAATAGTAGCTAGATAGAGGTTGTAATTCTTTTTAAATTCACCGGAGTGTTTTGAAACTATTTTACTCGGTTATTCAGGACTTCAAAACATGGTTGGGTTAGGGTTAGCTTTTGTTTTGGACTGTTTTAGTCATCTGACCTAAAACCCATTGAAAAGCTGTAATGTAACAATAACACTACAATTCCTTAGTTGTATAAATCAGAGCTGCCCAATTTGGGGCCAGCTGTTTCTTTTTTTTTTGGCCCGCCTCGCTAGATCAAAGTTGCGCCTACTTTTGTCAGTAGCTGGGAATTTCTTTCAACAGGTGTTTAACTGCCTATAATGCTAGCAGCAATCCATTAGCTGACCACAATTTTACATGAAACAGTGTTATAGGAGAGGGGGGTGCTGTGGAGCTCCTGTCAGCAGAGATCAAGTAACCTATAAAGACACGAGTGAGGCTGTTAATCATAGAGCGTAGGAGGCATATGGATAAACGAAAATTTAAAAACAGTTGGCAGCATGAATATTGTTTCACCAAAATAGATTCAGTTGCAGTTTGCCTCATCTGCAGACAGAAACCGGGTTTCCATCCAAACGTTTCGCAAGTGTAATACGCATTTATGAAATATCGGCAGAAAAAAAAGCGGAAAATGCTGCGTTTCCATCAACTACAGTTATGCGAAAAAACCTTTACATCACGTGAGAGACGTCGGGCAGAACGAGCAATGGCCCGTCTAATGTGGGCTCAAATCTCCGTGCCACGGCGACGTTCACCCCGCATCTGGGAACGTAAACGCACTAAACAATTTGGGGAGCACATCGTGCAGAACCATTTTTCAGACGAGCTTTGGATCAAGAATTTCAGAATGTCAAAATCAGCCTTTGATGAGCTATGCACCATGATCGGGTCATCTGTAGAGCCAAAAGTTTACAGTCACCGACCACCCGTGCCAACTGAAAAGAGGATTGCTATTGCCTTGTACAAGTAGTAGTGGGCGAGACGTTCAGCGTAACAACAGTTCACCGTAGTGTATACGCTGTATGCCAAGCAATAACATAAAAACTAATTAAACATTACGTCGTATTACCAAATGCGCAGGAGGCAGAAGGAATAGTGCAGCGTAATTACGCAGCGCACCACATACCACAGGTGTACGGGGCACTGGATGCTACACACATTCCAATCCTCCCTTCAGCAGTCGGGTACAGGGACTATGTAAATCGGGATGGCCATCGATTGTTTTGCAGGCACTTGTGGATGACCAGTTGTTGATTCGTAATGTATGTGTTGGCTCTCCCGACAGCGCACATGACCCATTAGTCTTTAAAACATCACACCTTTTCAGGTACACTACACACGTTAATATATACACGCGTTTGTGTGTATACATGCGTGTGTGTGTGGCTTAGAGCTTGAAACGTCATCGTTTATTCGCAAAACCCGTTTCCATCCCCTTTTTTCGCATTTTGGCGATGCGATATTTTAACTTTTCCACCTCGTTCAAGCGTGAAAACTTTTTTTGCGATATTTGGGTCTTTTTTCGAATTTTGAGCTTTTCCATCCAGGTTTTTTTATGCGCATTTTCAAAATTCGCAAAAAGTTGGTGGATGGAAAACCAGCTAGAGAGTGGCTGTACTAAAGGAGTATAACATCTGTCGGCATTATTAAACAGAACATGTACACCTGTTTTCAAAGTAAAGTGGCGAGGTGAATAATAATATTTTGCTCTGCATGTTTTTCTTTACAAATTTACATTTGTTCAAATGTTTCTGCTCCTAAAAAGAAACATTTTCTATCATCCATTGAAATTAATAAAAGCGCTGTTAATTAGAATAGACAGTAGTGTTTTATTTAACAAAAGAAGTGATATATTTTAATTTAATGCAGTATTAAAATAACATAACCTTTTAGTTTTGGCCCGTGACCCTTCACTGAGATTAACTTTTGGCCCCTTATAGGAATTATTTGGGCACCCCTGGTATAAATATTGTGGCACTTAATGCATTTATGCCACACCCACTGGGACCAGCCTGAGGGCTTTGTATGTAAATAGGTTAAGCTAGTGTTCATGGATATATGTTTTTGGCAATCTACCACCCAGGTCTCAGTTATTGTTTTTAGTGAGTCAGTTTTTTTAAGTGAGATTGCTTAGAGTTTGAGTATCTGTACTGTGACTACTGGGAGTGTTGATCTCTCTGCTTAGCTTGATAAAAGCGTAGTGGTTAATGTGTTAAAAAGTTGCTGTAAACAGCTCTGCTTGAGAATTGGATCTGATTATTAATATAGCTGTCTTACAAGGTGAGAACAAGTGAGAACTTTGAAACCTGGAGGATCTGGAGAGATTCTATCATGATCATTTTACTCATTTTTACAAAAGGTGCCAATAATTCTGGAGCTGAATGTACCTGTGATTTTTTTTTAGATGTTTTATTATTGTGTATTTGTTAATCAGGAGCTGGAGCAGAAGGTCATCACTCTGTTGAAGAATGAGCTGAATAAATATGAGAAAATACTGAGTGCAGATTACCCAGAATACCCTGAGGTGAAGGATAAGGAGGATCAATGTAGTTTCAGAGAGGAGGTGCTGAAGATCACACTACATGTCCTGAAGAAGATGAACCAGACAGATTTAGCCAACACACTGCAGACCAGTAAGAGCTGCTGGTTTTATTCCATCACTTTTATTTGAGAAGAACAAAACTGGTCCAGATTTCACAGATCAGTTCAGTTTTTGTTTTTCTAATAATAATAAACATTAATAAAGACAAAGTGATTTAACAACTTTTTTTAAAACTTTCTGCTGCATACAGTGAAATATTGATCTTCATGTTCTTCTGTTTATTAGAGCTGATCTCTGTTTATCAGAAGAACCTCAAAAGCAACCTGATAGAGAAATATAAAAGAATTAATGAAGGAATCTCACAGCATGGATCATCAGTTCTCCTGGATCAGATCTACACTGAGCTCTACATCACAGAGGGTTCGAGTGGAGACGTCAATAATGAACATGAGGTGAGACAGATTGAAACGACATCCAGGAGACCAACAACACAGGAGAAACCCATCAAATGTAACGACCTCTTTAAAGACACGTCCATCAGAACTGTGCTGACTAAAGGAGTTGCTGGAATTGGAAAAACAGTCTCTGTGCAGAAGTTCATTCTGGACTGGGCTGAAGGAAAAGCCAATCAGGACGTTCTCTTCATGTTCCCACTTCCCTTTAGAGAGCTGAATCTGATGAAGGAGAAACATCTCAGTCTGATGGAGCTTCTTCATTATTTTTTCCCAGAATTTAAAAGAATAAAAACAATAAACTGCAGCACCTACAAGATCATTTTCATCTTTGATGGTCTGGATGAGTGTCGACTTCCTCTAAACTTCCAGAACAATGAGACTGTGTGGGATGTAACAGAATCAGCCTCAGTGGATGTGCTGCTGACAAACCTCATCAAGGGGAACCTGCTTCCCTCTGCTCTCTTCTGGATCACCTCTCGACCAGCTGCAGCCAATCAGATCCCTCCTGAGTGTGTAGCCCAGGTAACAGAGGTACGGGGGTTTAGTAATCCTCAGAAAGAGGAGTACTTCAGGAAGAGGATCAGTGATGAAGACCTGGCCAGTAAAATCATCAAACACATGAAGTCATCAAGAAGCCTCTACATCATGTGTCACATTCCAGTCTTCTGCTGGATTTCAGCCTCTGTTCTAGAGAGAATGCTGGGTGAAGCAGAGGGTGGAGAGATCCCCAAAACTCTGACTCAAATGTTCACCCACTTCCTGATCTTTCAGATCAAACACAAGGAACAAAAGTATCATGGGAAATGTGACCCCAACCCTCACCAGACCAGAAAGTTGATACTGGCACTGGGAAAACTGGCTTTCCAACAGCTGGTGAAAGGAAACCTGATCTTCTATGAAGAAGACCTGAGAGAGTGTGGTATTGATGTCAGAGAAGTGTCAGTGTACTCAGGAGTGTGCACCCAGATCTTCAGAGAGGAGTTTAGGTTACACCTGGGGAAGGTCTTCAGCTTTGTTCATCTGAGCGTCCAGGAGTTTCTGGCTGCTTTATTTGCATTTAGCTGCTTCATCAGCAAAAATCCAACAGAACAACAAACCACTGATCTGTCTGATCTGTTCACCAAGTCCAGCATGTCTGATTTCCTCAAGAGTGCAGTGGACAAGGCCTTACAGAGTGAGAATGGACACCTGGACCTTTTCCTTCGCTTCCTTCTGGGTCTCACACTGGAGTCCAATCAGACTCTCTTACAAGACCTACTGACACAGACAGGAAGTAGCTCTCACAGTAAAGAGGAAGCTGTGGAGTACATCAAGGAGAAGATCAGGGAGAATCCCTCACCAGAGAAATCCATCAATCTGTTTCACTGTCTGAATGAACTAAATGATCATTTTCTAGTGCAGGAGGTCCAGACTTACCTGAACAGAATAGGATCTGATTATGTAATTGATGATTCTGATTGTCTCAGTAGAATCAGTCTCTCTCCTGCTCAGTGGTCAGCACTGGTGTTTGTGTTGTTGAACTCAGAAGAAGATCTAGAGGAGTTTGATTTAAGGAAATATTACAGATCAGATAAAGGTCTTCTGAAGCTGCTGCCAGTGGTGAAAGAATCCAGAAGAGCTGAGTAAGTATTTTCATCATTAATATAACAGCAGCAGCTTTTTAATGTTATTGTAAATGTAGTGAAGCAACATGAAGTGGTTCTGATCCACCTAAACACAACTTATTAAAACCAGATTCTATTCTAACTGTGTGTTTGTGTTACATTTTAAAAATGAAATGAATCCTGGGGAGTCTGGGGAGTTTGGTAACTTTTTTCATTCATTGTTCGTTTTACCACCACTTTATCCTGGTCAGGGTCGTGATGGTTTGATGACAGACCCTGGTACTGACACGCCCCCATACCATGACAGACTCTGGTACTGACACGCCCCCATACCATGACAGACTCTGGTACTGACACACCCCCATACCATGACAGACCCTGGCACTGACACACCCCCATACCATGATAGACCCTGGTACTGACACAGCCCCATACCATGACAGACCCTGGCACTGACACACCCCCATCCCATGACAGACCCTGGTACTGACACAGCCCCATACCATGACAGACCCTGGTACTGACACACCCCCATACCATGACACACCCTGGTACTGACACACCCCCATACCATGACAGATCCTGGTACTGACACACCCCCATACCATGACAGATCCTGGCACTGACACCCCCCCATACCATGACAGACCCTGGTACTGACACACCCCCATACCATGACAGACCCTGGTACTGACACACCCCCATACCATGACAGATCCTGGTACTGACACACCCCCATACCATGACAGACCCTGGTACTGACACACCCCATACCATGACAGACCCTGGCACTGACACAGCCCCATACCATGACAGACCCTGGCACTGACACACCCCCATACCATGACAGACCCTGGTACTGACACACCCCCATACCATGACAGACCCTTGTACTGACACACCCCCAATACCATGACAGACCCTGGTACTGACACACCCCCAATACCATGACAGAGGAAAAATAGCATCAATAATATGCCCAAAGCTTATCGTAATCAAGGAAAAGTTTATCGTGATACATATGGACATCGTTGTATCGCCCAGCTCTACCATGATGACATTTACAGAAATTGGATGAACCTCTGATTTCAATGTTATACTTTGATTTTCAGTGTGAATTTGAGGTCCAGCCCTCCATGGGTTGATGTTTTTGGTTTCCATTGACTGTTTTTGTGTTTTTTTGTTCTTAATTAATTACATAATCTGAATCAGTAAATATTTTCAACTTAAATCTTTCATTCAACCAGATCTGATGTGTGATTTTCCCCTTAATGTTTTGAGCAGTGTATATTCAGTCATTTTCACCCACCATTCTGCATTCTGTCCTGGTCAGGGCCACAGGGCATGTAGTGCAGGTGCCAGTCCATCAGTGCATCACACACACACACACAAACACATTCACTTTTACAGCAGCCAATCCACCTTCTGCATGTTTTTTGGAGAGCTGGAGAAAATGAAAGTAACTTTTATTAGGACTTTTAGCTAAAAAGTTCACGTGTGTGAGAGAGAGAATAATCTGATGTTTCATCTTTTCTTTCTCAGGTTGGATGATTGTTCTCTAACAGATGAAAGTTGTGCAGCTCTGTCCTCAGTTCTCAGTTCAAACTCCAACAATCTGAGAGATCTGAACCTGAGTTACAATAAGCTGCAGGATTCAGGAGTGAAGCTGCTCTCTGCTGCACTGAAGAATCCACACTGTACACTGGAGATACTGTGGTGAGATTATAACTAACACACACACACTGTAAACTGGAGATACTGGAGTGAGATTATAACACACACGGCAAGTTTATCTGTATAGCACCTTTCATACACAGTGGCAATTCAAAGTGCTTTACATAATTGAAAGCATTAAAACATTCCTGAGATCTAGAACCTCAGAAAGACTTCTTGCAAACATTTAGTTACAATTAAGAGAACATGAAATTAAAACAAGAGATTTTTAATTAAAATTAAGAACATGAAAAACGAAAAGAAAATATAGTAAAATGAGGGCCACACAGACTCCCCTTAAATAATAATAAAAATTTCGAGCTCAATCATAGGCACAAGAAAAGTTTTTAATCTGGATTTAAACATTTCTACATTTGAGGAACATATAGGGTGTGTTCGAAAAGCTAGTGCGCTCTCTACATAGACGCATTTTACGTCATCCTGTGCGCGCTCCCGAGAAGGAGTCTGTTCGAAATCCTAGATGCCTTAAAATCCACACTTCTGAGGCATCTTATTATTTCAATGTTATTTTGGCTCAAGAACGAGTGAGCATCGGACGCTGCCTTAGTGATCAAGGCAATCCCAGCATTCATTGCGGGTCGGGCGCTCGTCTCTTACAGAAAAATAAACATGGCTGATGGGGCGGAGAAACGAATGGAGTTATTTTCAAACGTAAATAAAATATTACTGATTTTTAACTTGTATAAACTTGTACCGAGTGTTTTTATTTGCAAGTTCGGGCTTGTCAGGAAATTTAACCGTTATCGGTACATGAAGGGAGATGTTATATTGACGTTAGCGTGCTGTGCTACCTCAGTTTATTGGTTTTAATGGCGAGATGCTAAATGCTAAACGTGAAATGCTAAACCCGATGGAATCGCTGTCGTTAAGTAGTGCGTTCGAATAACCTGACTTATAAGTCACTGACTTATTAGAATCCTCTCTACTAAGTCAGCTGCCTATGTAGACAGTAAGACAGCAAGGCAGCTCCCTAGGTTTTCGAACACACCCATAATATCTCCTGGCAATCTGTTCCAGTTCTATGCAGCCCAACAACTAAATGCCATGTTTAGTTTGGACTCTGGCTCGACTAGCTGACCTGAGTCCATGGATCTAAGAGATCTACTGGGTTTATATTCGCTAAACATTTCTGAGATGTATTCTGGGCCGAACCCATTCAGTGATTTATAGACCAGTAGCAGCACTTTAAATTCTGTTCTATAACTAACTTTAAGCCAGTGAGATTTTAGAACTGGAGTGATGTGCTCAGTTCTCTTTGTCTTAGTTAAAACTCTAGCAGCAGTGTTCTGAATGAGCTGTAACTGTTTAATGGTCTTTTTGGGAAGTCTAGTTAAGAGACCATTACAATAGTCCAACCTACTGGAGATAAAAGCATGGATTAGCTTCTCTAGGTCTTGTTGGGACACCAGACCCTTGATTTTTGATACAGTGGGGCCAAAAAGTATTTAGTCAGCCACTGATTGTGCAGGTTCTCCTACTTAGAAAGATGAGAGAGGTCTGTAATTTTCATCATAGCTACACTTCAACTATGAGAGACAAAATGAGAAAAAAAATCCAGGAAATCACATTGTAGGATTTTTAAAGAATTTATTTGTAAATTATGGTGGAAAATAAGTATTTGGTCACCCACAAACAAGCAAGATTTCTGGCTCTCACAGACCTGTAACTTCTTCTTTAAGAAGCTCTTCTGTCCTCCACTCGTTACCTGTATTAATGGCACCTGTTTGACCTCGTTATCTGTATAAAAGACACCTGTCCACAGCCTCAAACAGTCAGACTCCAAACTCAACCATGGCCAAGACCAAAGAGCTGTCGAAGGACACCAGGAAGAAAATTGTAGACCTGCACCGCGCTGGGAAGAGTGAATCTACAATAGGCAAGCAGGTTGGTGTGAATAAATCAACTGTGGGAGCAATTGTAAGAAAATGGAAGACATACAAGACCATTGATAATCTCCCTCGATCTGGGACCCCACGCAAGATCTCATCCCGTGGGGTCAAAATGAGCATGAGAACGGTGAGCAAAAATGCCAGAACTACACGGAGAGACCTGATGAATGACCTGCAGAGAGCTGGGACCAAAGTACAAAGGCTACCATCAGTAACACACTACGCCGAGAGGGACTCAAATCCTGCAGTGCCAGGCATGTCCCCCTGCTTAAGCCAGTACATGTCCAGGCCCGTCTGAAGTTTGCCAGAGAGCATATGGATGATCCAGAAGAGGATTGGGAGAACATCATGTGGTCAGATGAAACCAAAATGGAACTTTTTGGTAAAAACTCAACTCGTCGTGTTTGGAGGAAGAAGAATGCTGAGTTGCATCCCAAGAACACCATACCTACTGTGAAGCATGAGAGTGGAAAAATCATGCTTTGGGGCTGTTTTTCTGCAAAGGGGACAGGACGACTGATCCGTGTTAAGGGAGTCTGGAGTTTTTCTCCAGAGTGTTTTGGTCTTTTGTATTAAATTGTGACACAAGTCATGTTATTTCTAGGTGTCTGTAGGAGCAGCATGGTTTCATTGTCTGACTGAGTGGCGTTAATGGTCAGTCTAATAATTTGATTTTTTCACAGAAGAAATGAGCAAATTCATTACATTTCTCTGTGGACAGAAGTTCTGGTGTGATCTGTTGTGAAGGATTTGTAAGCTTGTCGACCACGTTGAATAGAGTGCGGGTGTTGTTGATGTTCCTGTTAATGATCTTAGAGAAGTGCAGCTGTCTAGCCCTGCCTAACTCTGAGTTAAAACTACAAAGGCTTTGCTTATAGAGATCATAGTGGATTTGAAGTTTAGTTTTCCTCCACTTACGTTCAGCTCTCCTGCATTCTCTTTTCAGAGCTATTACCATCATTGTGTTACGCCATGGTGCTTTCTGTTTGCTCAACGTTTTCATGACTTTTACCGGGGCAACCACATCCATGATGGTCAATATTTTCATGTAAAATTTATCCAGGAGTTCATCAACCGACTCTGCAATTAAAGTTGGTGACATAGCTATGGTCTCCATAAACTAAAAACTAGTACTTTTATTTATGTACTTTTTCTTAACAGAAACAGAGCTAGTTTGAGCATCTGGAGTGATCAGTACTTCAAAGAAGACACAAAAATGATCAGAGAGGGCCAAGTCCTTGACCATAACAGAGGAAATGTTAAGACCTTTAGAAATAACTAGATCCAGAGTGTGCCCTCGAGTATGTGTAGGCCCTTTCACATGTTGCAATAGACCAAACGTGTCAAAAAGTCCAAAAAGTTCTTTGGTGTTATTGTCCTTGTTATTATCTAAGTGGATGTTAAAATCCCCAGGGGGTGGCACGGTGGCTTAGTGGGTAGCACTGTCGCCTCACAGCAAGAAGGTCCTGGGTTCGAACCCCAGGTGGGGCGGTCCGGGTCCTTTCTGTGTGGAGTTTGCATGTTCTCCCCGTGGGTTTACTCCGGGTGCTCCGGTTTCCTGCCACAGTCCAAAGACATGCAAGTGAGGTGAACTGAAGATACTAAATTGTCCAAGACTGTGCTTGATATAAACTTGTGAACTGATAAACCTTGTGTAATGAATAACTACCATTCCTGTCATGAATGTAACCAAAGTGTAAAAACATGACGTTATAATCCTTGTAGGAGCCGTAACTGACGTAACAGATGACGTCACTTGTCATTTCTTGACGACATGACGATGCGTTCTATAATTAGACAGTTTACGTTAAATAGTATGGGGGAGACGGGGGGACAACAAACAGTTTTCCGACCGCATTATACACATTAACCGGATTTGTTTCATGAACTGTTCTGTACGCATTCCACTATATTTATTTTCTGAAAGTCAACCGGAATTTGTTCAATAAACAATTAATTGCTGGGACTTATTCTGCGAGTGCTTATTAGAAATGCGAGTCGGGATACCCTTCAGTCAACCTCAGTAAGCCAAAGGAAGATCCGTTTGGAATAGCTGTAACAATCCTAATAAAACAAACAAACAAACAAACAAAATCCCCAGTTATGATCAAAAAGCTGTACTCAGTGGAGGTAACTGACAGTGGTTCAGCAAATTCATCTATAAAATGTGCAGAGTATCTTGGAGGTTTATAAAAATAGAATTTTGGGAGTATCCTTCAAAATAAAACAGAGGTATTCAAAAGACATAAAATTGCCAAGCACAGTCTCTTTGCACTGGAATAGATCTTTAAATAAGGCAGCTACTCCTCCACCTTTCCTACCACTTCCACACACATTCATAGAACTGAAGTTTGCTGGTGCTGTTTCATTAAGAACAGTAGCACTGCTGCCTTCTGCTAACCATGTTTCAGTTAGAAACAGAAAATCTAAACTGTAGGATAGAATTATGTCATTCACTAAAAATGATTTGTTGGCTAGAGATCTAATATTAAGCAGAGCTAGCTTTAAAGGAACCACAGGAGCCCCTGGGGCAGCCCGAGGTTGTGGTGGTACAGGTAAGAGGTTAGACTGGTTGACTTCATACGCTGAATGCGTTCTATTCTTTCTATTTCTAATCAACACAGGAATAGAAAACATTTTAGGCATACTGGGTCCAAGCTTACTCTCAGAACTGTTGTCAGTACCATATCTACTGTAGCAAGGCCCCTGAACACATCACAAAGTGTTATCATTGTTTTGTATTCTGCAGCCGCTATCAGTAGTACTCGCTGAACATTCTGAACTCTGTACAGCCAGAGTAGATGAAGTACAAGGCTGCTGCTGACGTTGTTGAAGTGGATTCAGAGAACGGGGAGGGGGCTGTGGAAAGGGTGCCCTGCGATTTTTGGGTGAAACCTGTGGACTGGCTGAGATGGAGTGTGAGAATTTAGTCCCAACACACACCAGTTTCTCCATTTTCTCTGTAAAATCCATATGTGGAGGTGATGATGAGAGAGAGAAGTTGGAGGATGACTGTGATGTCTCTGCTGTTGACTGCTGTGTCACTGCCTGATGATGAAGGTTGTAATAGCTTTCGTCAAGAGTCAGGAACTCAGACTGAGCCGTGTTCTCCAGTGATGGGGATTGTATGTTTGATGGTCCTTTATCATGGTTGAAAGCAGGTGAGGGGGGTTGAGGATGCACCTGTAGTGTCGAGTCAGTCAAAGGAGCAGATGGGTGGTGAAGATCAAAATGAAAGTTGTCCCTTAGTGCTTTCACTCCAGTCTTGTTTAGGTGGGTGCCATCTGGGTAAAAAAATTCTCTGCGCCCCCAGAATAGATTAAAATTGTCAATATAATCCATACCTTTCAGACTGCAGGTTCTGCTCAGCCACTTGGTGAGGTTAAGTAGCTATGAAAACATTAGATCCTTGGGCTGGGAGAGGCCCACTGATGAACTTCTGAGCAGTCAGCTTCTCAAGTGTAATAAACAGTTCAATGAACTGATCTTTAACAGATTATCCTCAAAAGGCTTATACGGCTTTGCATTGGATTGCAAGCTAAAGTGCTGCTTGATTCTGCATAGAGGTTACACACTACATGTGACAACAATCTCTGGGATGTGAAGCATGGTGGTGGCAGCATTATGCTTTAGAGCTGTTTTTCTTTAGCTGGAACTGGGGCTTTAGTCAAGGTGGAGGGCAAATATCAGCCAATTGTGCCACTAAATCTTTAGGCCTTTGCTAAAAAGCTAAAGATGAACAGGACCCATGACCTATAAAATGTTCCACCTTTGACTCATCCATCCACAGACTGTTATACCAAAAACCTTGGGGTCATCTAGATGTTTTTTGGCAAATATGAGATGAGGCTTTGTGTTGTTGGTCAGCAGTGGTTTGTGTCTCTCCCGTGGATGCCATTTTTCTCAGTGTCTGTCTAATATATTTATAGTAGCAAAGTGTTCATGTACATTGACTTTAACTGAGGTAAATCAGGCCTGCAGCTCTCTAGATGTTTGTTTGGGTTCTTTTTTAAACTCCTGAATGAATTTTGGATGGAAGTTCAGGAAGTTTAAATAGAACAGGTCTGGCAGTACCATGATGAGTGTGGCTAATGAAATTGAACCCAGTTGTAAAGTGAGTTTAGTTAACTGGTTGATTTAGTATGTAAGGGGGCATACTGGGTAATAGATGTTTTGAATAAATCTTTAGCTTTAATAAGTGAATTGTTTTTTAAAGCTTCAGTTTATAGTGAACAACACTGGGTGGTATTTTTTCACATTATACATAAATTGGTAGCGTTTCTTGAGTTAGTACTGAACTATGACATATTTTGCATTTTGGGGTTAACTGTGCTTCGTCAGAATTAGGAAATTCGAACCACTGGCCTTTTTAGGGAACAACGTCATTTTGGGGTAAACTCACCCTCGCCTTCTCTTTTGTTTTCGGGTTTCTCTCCACTGTCCATCTTCCCGTAGCTCGCTACTGTTTAAGCCAGCGTTTCTCAAAGTGTGTGGCGCGTCTGACTGGTGGAGAAATTAAGCATCTGTCCTGGTCAGAGCCACAGGGCATGTAGTGCTGGAGGAAATGAAAGCAACTTTCATTAGGACTTTTAGCTAAAATGTGTATGTGTGTGAGAGAGAGAATAATCTGATGTTTCATCTTTTCTTTCTCAGGTTGGCTGGTTGTTCTCTAACAGGTGAAAGTTGTGCAGCTCTGTCCTCAGTTCTCAGTTCAAACTCCTCCAATCTGAGAGATCTGAACCTGAGTAACAATAACCTCTATGATTCAGGAGTGAAGCTGCTCTCTGCTGCACTGAAGAATCCACACTGTACACTGGAGATACTGTGGTGAGATTATAACACACACACACACACACACACACACACACTGTAAACTGGAGATACTGAGGTGAGATTATAACACACACACACACACACACACACACACACTGTAAACTGGAGATACTGAGGTGAGATTATAACACACACACACACTGTACACTGGAGATACTGTGGTGAGATTATAAAACACACACACACTGTAAACTGGAGATACTGTGGTGAGATTATAACACACACACACACACACACACACACACTGTAAACTGGAGATACTGTGGTGAGATTATAACACACACTGTAAACTGGAGATACTGTGGTGAGATTATAACACACACACTGCAAACTGGAGATACTGTGGTGAGATTATAACACACACACTGTACACTGGAGATACTGTGGTGAGATTATAACACACACACACACACTGTAAACTGGAGATACTGTGGTGAGATTATAACACACACACACACACACACTGTAAACTGGAGATACTGAGGTGAGATTATAACACACACACACACACTAAACTGGAGATACTGAGGTGAGATTATAACACACACACACACACTAAACTGGAGATACTGAGGTGAGATTATAACACACACACACACAAACACTGTAAACTGGAGATACGGAGGTGAGATTATAACACACACACACACAAACACTGTAAACTGGAGATACTGAAGTGAGATTATAACACACACACACACACACACACTGTAAACTGGAGATACGGAGGTGAGATTATAACACACACACACACACACTGTAAACTGGAACTATCTGTAATAGTTGATTTTCTCACATCATTAACAGGAGCAAAACAAGTTTTTTCATCAGTTCTATCAAACTGCAGCTCAATTCCATCAAATGTTTCCTAAAACTCCTCTTTATGATCCAGATGTGATTCTGATATAGATCCTGTAATGCACATTCTTCTACTGTCCACAATATTATTGGAGCTTTTCCATACTAACATGCAGTAAAGGTGATAAAATGAAAAGCAAAACCTGGATTTACTCACCGTCTTTACTGAGAAACAAAACACCAGGATTTTCTTTCACTAAACAAAGTGAAGAATTTGTGTCAGAATTAAATTCAAATCAGCTTCAAATCAACTCACAGCTGGACTTCATTTCACTGTGTGCTGCTTCAGATCAGCCTCGTATTTCAGTCTCAACCAGCCAAGAATTACTGTCCAATCACAATCCTGCACTGAATCTGGGGTGTGGTTAATGGGGCTGTACACACACAATAGACCCTAAATAATCACAATTACTAACTGAAATAAAACAACATTCCTCCAGGACCAGGGTGCATCAAAGAACACAAGTGCGAACATCCCAATATACACAGTACAGTGCAAACATCCCAATATACACAGTGCAAACATCCCAATATACACAGTGCAAACATCCCAATATACACAGTACAAACATCCCAGTATACACAGTACAAACATCCCAATATACACAGTGCAAACATCCCAATATACACAGTACAAACATCCCAATATACACAGTACAAACATCCCAATATACACAGTGCAAACATCCCAATATACACAGTGCAAACATCCCAATATACACAGTACAAACATCCCAATATACACAGTATAAACATCCCAATATACCCAGTACAGTGCAAACATCCCAATATACACAGTACAGTGCAAACATCCCAATATACACAGTACAAACATCCCAATATACACAGTACAGTGCAAACATCCCAATATACACAGTACAAACATCCCAATATACACAGTGCAAACATCCCAATATACACAGTATAAACATCCCAATATACACAGTACAAACATCCCAATATACACAGTACAAACACCCCAATATACACAGTACAAACATCCAGTACAAACACCCCAATATACACAGTACAAACATCCAGTACAAACATCCCAATATACACAGTACAAACATCCCAATATACACAGTACAAACACCCCAATATACACAGTACAAACATCCAGTATAAACATCCCAATATACACAGTACAAACATCCCAATATACACAGTACAAACACCCCAATATACACAGTGCGAACACCCCAATATACACAGTACAAACATCCCAATATACACAGTACAAACACCCCAATATACACAGTGCGAACACCCCAATATACACAGTACAAACATCCCAATATACACAGTACAAACACCCCAATATACACAGTGCGAACACCCCAATATACACAGTACAAACATCCCAATATACACAGTGCAAACATCCCAATATACACAGTGCGAACACCCCAATATACACAGTACAAACATCCCAATATACACAGTACAAACATCCCAATATACACAGTGCGAACACCCCAATATACACAGTACAAACATCCCAATATACACAGTACAAACATCCCAATATACACAGTACAAACACCCCAATATACACAGTGCGAACACCCCAATATACACAGTACAAACATCCCAATATACACAGTACAAACATCCAAATATACACAGTACAAACACCCCAATATACACAGTGCGAACACCCCAATATACACAGTACAAACATCCCAATATACACAGTACAAACACCCCAATATACACAGTGCGAACACCCCAATATACACAGTACAAACATCCCAATATACACAGTACAAACATCCAAATATACACAGTACAAACATCCCAATATACACAGTACAAACATCCCAATATACACAGTACAAACATCCCAATATACACAGTACAAACATCCCAATATACACAGTACAAACACCCCAATATACACAGTACAAACATCCAGTATAAACATCCCAATATACACAGTACAAACATCCCAATATACACAGTACAAACACCCCAATATACACAGTGCGAACACCCCAATATACACAGTACAAACATCCCAATATACACAGTACAAACACCCCAATATACACAGTGCGAACACCCCAATATACACAGTACAAACATCCCAATATACACAGTACAAACACCCCAATATACACAGTGCGAACACCCCAATATACACAGTACAAACATCCCAATATACACAGTGCAAACATCCCAATATACACAGTGCGAACACCCCAATATACACAGTACAAACATCCCAATATACACAGTACAAACATCCCAATATACACAGTACAAACACCCCAATATACACAGTGCGAACACCCCAATATACACAGTACAAACATCCCAATATACACAGTACAAACACCCCAATATACACAGTGCGAACACCCCAATATACACAGTACAAACATCCCAATATACACAGTACAAACATCCAAATATACACAGTACAAACATCCCAATATACACAGTACAAACACCCCAATATACACAGTACAAACATCCCAATATACACAGTACAAACACCCCAATATACACAGTACAAACATCATGCTTTAAAAACCTCTTTTATTTTTATAGGCGTCCCCGGAGGCTCCAACATTAAACTTGTAGCTCAAATATCTCAATTATCTGTTTTCCTTTATTTAAAAACTGCCATTTAAAACATCAACAAATGAACAGATTAGACACGAATTAATTACAACTTGTTAGTGATCAGACTGGAACAGCAGAGCAGTTGATATATCATTTAAGATATAAAATAATCTGGATGCTGGAAAAAACAAAAAACAAAAAACTGATAAATTAATCTGATGTTTCATCTTTTCTTTCTCAGGTTGTATCGTTGTTCTCTAACAAATAAAAGTTGTGCAGCTCTGTCCTCAGTTCTCAGTTCAAACTCCTCCAATCTGAGAGATCTGAACCTGAGTAACAATAAGCTGCTGGATTCAGGAGTGAAGCGGCTCTCTACTGCACTGAAGAATCCACACTGTAAACTGGAGATACTGAGGTGAGATTATAACATACACACACACACACACACACACTGTAAACTGGAGATACTGGGGTGAGATTATAACACACACACACACACTGTAAACTGGAGATACTGGGGTGAGATTATAACACACACACACACACACACACACTGTAAACTGGAGATACTGGGGTGAGATTATAACACACACACACACACTGTAAACTGGAGATACTGGGGTGAGATTATAACACACACACACACACTGTAAACTGGAGATACTGAGGTGAGATTATAACACAAACACACTGTAAACTGGAGATACTGAGGTGAGATTATAACACACACACACACACTGTAAACTGGAGATACTGGGGTGAGATTATAACACACACACACACACTGTAAACTGGAGATACTGGGGTGAGATTATAACACACACACACACACTGTAAACTGGAGATACTGAGGTGAGATTATAACACACACACACTGTAAACTGGAGATACTGGGGTGAGATTATAACACACACACACACACTGTAAACTGGAGATACTGCAGTGAGATTATAACACACACACACACACACACACACTGTAAACTGGAGATACTGGGGTGAGATTATAACACACACACACACACTGTAAACTGGAGATACTGGGGTGAGATTATAACACACACACACACACTGTAAACTGGAGATACTGAGGTGAGATTATAACACAAACACACTGTAAACTGGAGATACTGAGGTGAGATTATAACACACACACACACACACACACACACTGTAAACTGGAGATACTGAGGTGAGATTATAACACAAACACACTGTAAACTGGAGATACTGAGGTGAGATTATAACACACACACACACACACACACACACACTGTAAACTGGAGATACTGAGGTGAGATTATAACACACACACACACACACACACACACTGTAAACTGGAGATACTGAGGTGAGATTATAACACAAACACACTGTAAACTGGAGAAATGGGGGGTTTAAAAGTCCATGTGCAGGGTGGGTGGGGAGGATGCAGATGGCTCTTTCCTTACATCTGAATGAGTAAATGTCACTAATGAGTGGTAAGCTGCATTCAGTGGTCCTCTGTGCAGGTCCTCTGGTTCTCTGCCACAGTGCAGCCAGAATACAGTTGGCCCTCGAGTTACGAACGGTTTACTATACGAAGATTTTAGGTTACGAACAATTTTTTTCAGCTTAATGTATGAACAAATTTTGGATTATGAACCGAAATTCGCAAAACATGTGACGTCACGAACACGTTCACTCCGACCGTCTGTCTATATATACAGTATATACACACTACTCACAAAAAGTTCGGGATATTTGGCTTTCGAATGAAATTTATGGAAAGGTAAAAAGTTCACACTACAGTGATATTATATCATGAAAGTTGGGCATTTAAGTAGAAGCATGCAATGGTGATTTCCTCATCTCAGGCAATTTATTAACACAAAAGCCAACAACAGTGGTGGGTATACCTCAACAAAACATGTCAATGTCTCAATAACTTGTCATGTGCCCTTGAGCATCAATTACAGCTTGACAACAAGCTGTTCACAAGTCAACTTACTGTCTGCTGAGGCGTGGCATCCCACTCTTCTTGAAGGGCGGCCCTCGGGTCATTGAGGTTCTGGGGTACAGAGTTACGAGCCTCTACACGGTGACTCAGCTGATCCCATACGTTTTTTTATGGGATTCAGGTCTGGAGAAAGTGCAGGCCACTCCATTTGAGGTACCCCAGTCTCCAGCAGCCGTTCCCTAATGATGCAACCTCGATGAGCTGGAGCATTGTCGTCCATGAAGATGAAATTAGGCCTGTGTTGTTCATGCAGAGGCACAATGAATGGATTAATGATGTTATTCAAGTAGTATGGGCTTGTCACAAAGTGTAGGGCAGTTCTGTATTGACGAGACACACCTGCCCACACTGTAACACCACCACCACCAAAGGCTCGTCTGGTGACAACAGTGGCTGATGCATAGCACTCTCCTTGATGTCTCCAACATTGTTGGATGACATAGATGTCGTCTTGGTCTCACGATGTCAAAATGTGAATAGCATGATGAGGAGGACTGTTTAAATACCAATTCTAATTGAACCAGGAAATGTATTGGTTGATTCATGGATCAAACACCTGAATTTTGCCGTTAAGCTTCTTGTTAAAGAACAGAAAGTTGTGCAAAAAGTACTGAAACACTGAACAGTTGGACATGTGCATTCAAAAGTTTAGAGAAGGTCACATTAAGTTCATCTGTAAAGGTTAGAGCGCATTTTAGCTTCATAGTGAAATTTAATCCGAAAGCCAAATATCCTGAACTTTTTGTGAGTAGTGTATATATATATATATATATATATATATATATATATATATATATATATATATATATATATATATATATACAGTATATATATATATACAGTGAGTGGACAGCGGACAGTGTTTTTTTGTGTTTTCTTTATATTTTGTAAAATTCCATATTAAAATGTCCTCAAAGTGTAGTGCTGAGAAAATGAATCTGTTACATTTGTTGTTGTATAACTCCTGCCAGTAGATGTCACTGTGTATCAGGCAGAGGGGACAGTGAGTGAGAGAGAAGAAAAAACTCCTGAGTACCTCACTAAGTAACGTGTTCTTTCTTTCGTGCAATTATACCTGCAAAATACAATAATGTTGAAATAAAGAAGGAAACAATAGCGAAATATGAGAGTTGTTGTTTCTGGTAGATACATTTATAATACATTTTTATAAAAAAAAGAAATGTATTATGGTGTATGTGATGGTGTATGAAATACGATGTATGTGTGTTATGTACAGTACTACTGTGTATTTTTGTTTATTATTGTTTATTACAGGAATGTCTATTCTATAATTTAAGATTTGAGGGAAAATATTCTTGTATTTATAACAAAAAGAGCATTTAAGACATTAGAGAGGTTAGGGGTGGGGGGGGGGGGTTGGGAGGTCTGGCACATATTAATTCTATTTACATTATTTCTTATGGGAAAAATAGGTTTAACATACGAACATTTTGACTTAAGAACAGCCCTTCAGAACCAATTACATTTGTAAGTCAAGGGCCGACTTTACCACACAGTGAGGCAGGTGGTCAGGATGCTCTCCACCACACAGCTGTAGAAGGACCTGAGGATGTCTGTATGTAGACCTGCCCTCTTCAGCTTCCTCAGGAAATACAAGCGTTGGTGGGCTTTCTTTATGACATCTGTGGTGTTGGTGTGCCAGGTGAGTGTGTCGGTCAGGTGTACCCCGAGGTACCTGACAGAGGGAACCATCTCCACTGCTGCCCCATTGCTGTAGACGGGTGGTGGGGCTGTGCCAGACCTGTGGAAATCCACAACCATCACCTTGATCTTCTGGACGTTGAGGATGAGGTTGTTGTCCCTACACCACCATGTCAGGTCCTCTACCTCCCACCTGTATATGGACTCATCTCTGTGGGTGATGAGACCAGCCACCACTGTGTCGTCTGCGAACTTAACCACAAGGTTGTTCTTGAATTGAGCTCTGCAGATGTGGGTCATCAGAGTGAACAACAGTGGGCTAAGCACACATTCCCTGGGGGAGCCAGTGTTCAGGATGATAGTGGAGGATGTGTTGTTGTTGATCCTGACACTTTGTGGCCTGAAGATCAGGAAATCCAGGACCCAGTTGCACAGGGATGAGGAGGTTCCTAGCGCTTCCAGCTTGGACACCAGTTTCTGTGGAATGATGGTATTAAATGCAGAACTGAAGTCCAGAAACAGCAGTCTCACGTAGGAGTCCTTATTCTCTAGGTGAGTGAAGGCCTGATGGGTTAAAGCAGCAATGGCATCAGCTGTGGACCGGTTCCGCCTGTATGCATACTGGTGTAAGTCTCCTGCTACGTCAGTAGTCTGTTTCAGGTGCCTCATCACCAACCTCTCAAAGCACTTCATGATGACAGGAGTGAGTGCAAAAGGGCGATAAGCGAGATATTGAATATGTCCGTCAGGACCTCAGACAGCTGGTGTGTCTCTCAGAACTCTACCTGGGATCCCATCAGGGCCAGGGGCCTTCCAGGGGTTGACCTTCTACAATGTTCTTTTCACCTCTGCTGCTGTTATGCTAATGGATGGGGGCTTGTCCGGGGAGGGGGTGAGCCAGGAGGGGGTTGTGGTGTTGGAGACTTCAAAGCAAGCGTAAAAGGTGTTTAAGTTGTCGGGGAGTGCTGGGTCCACAGGGCATTGTGCATCATTCTTCTTGTAGTCTGTGATACATCTAATGCCCTTCCAGATGCTCTTTGGGTCATTTGAGCTGAAGTGGCCCTGGATTTTGAGAGCATATGTGGACTGCTCTCTTTATGCTCACCGACAAGTTTCTTCTGGCTGCTGTAAGTGCTGCTGCATCACTGTCCCTGAAAGCAGCATCACGTGTCCTCAGCAGGGAGTGCACCTCTGCCTTCAGCCAAAAAAGTTTACTAAAAGTTTCTGGTTTTGCTGGATGGTTATGGTCTTTGAGGTGGTCACATTCTCCATGCACATCCTGATGTAGCCCAGAACAGATGATGCTTACTCCTCCAAATCACAGCACACACAGATGGTCTTTGTTACAAAATTTCTGCTCCTTGACGCTGGGCAGTATGCAGGAGCTAGCAAGAGGGAGATATGGTCTGAGGCGCCAATGTGGGGGTGGGTCGCTGCTCTGTATGCTCCTCATCTGTTTGTAAACACTTTGTCTAAAGTGTTTTCACCACGAGTGGCGACGTTAACATGCTGGTGGAACATAGGAAGAATATTCTGCAGATTCACATGGTTGAAGTCCCCTGCCACAACATACAACGCTTCGGGGTGTTTATTTTGTAGCGAGCCGATGCTATCGTGCAGTACTCTAAGCATGTCATTAGCGGTAGCTTTTGGAGGTACATAATCCGCTACTATAAACACTGCTGTAAGTTCCTGCGGTAGATAGTGAGGATAGCATTTTACTATTAGATGTTCCACCACCTCAGAACAGTGTTTGCCCACTACAGAACAGTTTGTACACCAACCTTTGTTGATATAGATGCAGAGTCCTCCTCCACTGGTTTTACCGGAGAGCTGCCGATCTTTGTCCAAGCGAAAAAAGTAGCTGTCCACCAAGCTCGAAAACTAGAGAAGCTAGAGAAGCCGCTGCACTGCTGCGCACCGCCATCTTGGATCATAACACACACACGCTTTAAACTGGAGATACTGGGGTGAGATAACACACACACTGTACACTGAGTCCAGTTATCTGATGTTTCATCTTTTCTTTCTCAGGTTGGATGGTTGTTCTCTAACAGGTGGAAGTTGTGCAGCTCTGTCCTCAGTTCTCAGTTCAAACTCCAACAATCTGAAAGATCTGGATTTGAGTCACAATAAGCTGCAGAATTCAGGAGTGATGCTGCTCTCTGCTGCACTGAAGAATCCACACTGTAAACTGGAAAAACTGTGGTGAGATTATAACACACACACACACACACACAGTAACCTGGAGATACTGGGGTGAGATTATAACACATACACACACACACACTGTAAACTGGAGATACTGAGGTGAGATTATAACACACACACACACACACACTGTAAACTGGAGATACTGAGGTGAGATTATAACACACACACACACACACACACACAGTAACCTGGAGATACTGGGGTGAGATTATAACACATACACACACACACACTGTAAACTGGAGATACTGAGGTGAGATTATAACACACACACACACACACACACAGTAACCTGGAGATACTGGGGTGAGATTATAACACATACACACACACACACTGTAAACTGGAGATACTGAGGTGAGATTATAACACACACACACACACACACTGTAAACTGGAGATACTGAGGTGAGATTATAACACACACACACACACACACACACACACACACTGTAAACCGGAGATACTGAGGTGAGATTATAACACACACACACACACACTGTAAACTGGAGATACTGAGGTGAGATTATAACACACACACACAGACTGTAAACTGGAGATACTGAGGTGAGTTTATAACACACACACACACAGACTGTAAACTGGAGATACTGAGGTGAGATTATAACACACACACACACTGTAAACTGGAGATACTGAGGTGAGATTATAACACACACACAGACTGTAAACTGGAGATACTGAGGTGAGATTATAACACACACACACAGACTGTAAACTGGAGATACTGAGGTGAGATTATAACACACACACACACACTGTAAACTGGAGATACTGAGGTGAGATTATAACACACACACACAGACTGTAAACTGGAGATACTGAGGTGAGTTTATAACACACACACACAGACTGTAAACTGGAGATACTGAGGTGAGATTATAACACACACACACACACTGTAAACTGGAGATACTGAGGTGAGATTATAACACACACACACAGACTGTAAACTGGAGATACTGAGGTGAGATTATAACACACACACACTGTAAACTGGAGATACTGAGGTGAGGTTATAACACACACACACACACACACACACTGTAAACTGGAGATACTGAGGTGAGATTATAACACACACACACACACACACACACTGTAAACTGGAGATACTGAGGTGAGATTATAACACACACACACACACTGTAAACTGGAGATACTGAGGTGAGATTATAACACACACACACAGACTGTAAACTGGAGATACTGAGGTGAGATTATAACACACACACACTGTAAACTGGAGATACTGAGGTGAGGTTATAACACACACACACACACTGTAAACTGGAGATACTGAGGTGAGATTATAACACACACACACACTGTAAACTGGAGATACTGAGGTGAGATTATAACACACACACTGTAAACTGGAGATACTGAGGTGAGTTTATAACACAAACACACACACACACACACTGTAAACTGGAGATACTGAGGTGAGATTATAACACACACACACAGACTGTAAACTGGAGATACTGAGGTGAGTTTATAACACAAAAACACACACACTGTAAACTGGAGATACTGAGGTGAGATTATAACACACACACACACACACACACACTGTAAACTGGAGATACTGAGGTGAGATTATAACACACACACACTGTAAACTGGAGATACTGAGGTGAGGTTATAACACACACACACACTAAACTGGAGATACTGAGGTGAGATTATAACACACACACACACACTAAACTGGAGATACTGAGGTGAGATTATAACACACACACACTGTAAACTGGAGATACTGAGGTGAGATTATAACACACACACACACACACTGTAAACTGGAGATACTGAGGTGAGATTATAACACACACACACACACACACTAAACTGGAGATACTGATGTGAGATTATAACACAAACACACACTGTAAACTGGAGATACTGAGGTGAGATTATAACACACACACTAAACTGGAGATACTGAGGTGAGATTATAACACACACACACACTCTCAACTGGAGATACTAAGGTGAGATTATAACACACACACACTGTAAACTGGAGAAACTGTGGTGAGATTATAACACACACACACACACATTGTAACTGGAGAAACTGGTGAGATTATAACACACACAGTAAACTGGAGATACTGAGGTGAGATTATAACACACACACACTAAACTGGAGATGCTGAGGTGAGATTATAACACACACACACAGTAAACTGGAGATACTGAGGTGAGATTGTAACAAACACACTGTAAACTGGAGAAACTGAGGTGAGATTATAACACACACACACACACTAAACTGGAGATACTCAGTTGAGATTATAACACACACACACAGTAAACTGGAGATACTGAGGTGAGATTATAACACACACACACAGTAAACTGGAGAAACTGAGGTGAAATTATAACACACACACAGTAAACTGGAGATACTGACGTGAGGTTATGACACACACACTGTAAACTGGAGATACTGAGGTGAGATTATAACACACACACACTGTAAACTGGAGATACTGAGGTGAGATTATAACACACACACTGTAAATTGGAGATACTGAGGTGAGATTATAACACACACACACTGTAAACTGGAGAAACTGGTGAGATTATAACACACACACATTGTAAACTGGAGAAACTGGTGAGATTATAACACACACAGTAAACTGGAGATACTGAGGTGAGATTATAACACACACACACACACACTGTAAACTGGAGATGCTGAGGTGAGATTATAACACACACACACTGTAAACTGGAGATACTGAGGTGAGATTATAACACACACACCCTGTAAACTGGAGATACTGAGGTGAGATTATAACACACACACACTGTAAATTGGAGATACTGAGGTGAGATTATAACACACACACTGTAAACTGGAGATATTAAGGTGAGATTATAACACACACACACACTCTCAACTGGAGATACTAAGGTGAGATTATAACACACACACACTGTAAACTGGAGATAATGAGGTGAGATTATAACACACACACACTGTAAACTGGAGATACTGAGGTGAGATTATAACACACTAAACTGGAGATACTGAGGTGAGATTATAACAAACACACTGTAAACTGGAGAAACTGAGGTGAGATTATAACACACACACACACTAAACTGGAGATACTCAGTTGAGATTATAACACACACACACAGTAAACTGGAGATACTGAGGTGAGATTATAACACACCCACACACACTGTAAACTAGAGATACTGAGGTGAGATTATAACACTCACTGTAAACTAGAGATTTTGAGGTGAGATAACACACACACACACACACACTGTAAATTGGAGACACTGAGGTGAGATTATAACACAAACACAGTAAACTGGAGATACTGAGGTGAGATTATAACACACACACTGTAAACTGGAGAAACTGGTGAGATAACACACAGTAAACTGGAGATACTGAGGTGAGATTATAACACACTGTAAACTGGAGATATTAAGGTGAGATTATAACACACACACACACTATAAACTGGAGATACTGAGGTGAGATTATAACACACACACACTGTAAACTGGAGATACTGAGGTGAGATTATAACACACTCACTGTAAACTGGAGATATTAAGGTGAGATTATAACACACACACACTATAAACTGGATATACTAAAGTGAGATTATAACACACACACACTGTAAACTGGAGATAATGAGGTGAGATTATAACACACACACACTGTAAACTGGAGATACTGAGGTGAGATTATAACACACACACACTGTAAACTGGAGATAATGAGGTGAGATTATAACACACACACACTAAACTGGAGATACTGAGGTGAGATTATAACACACACACACACTGTAAACTGGAGATGCTGTTGTGAGATTATAACACACACACACACACACACACACACACACACACACTGTAAACTTGAGATACTGAGGTGAGATTATAACACACACACTCTGTAAACTGGAGATACTGAGGTGAGATTATAACACACACTGTAAATTGGAGATACTGAGGTGAGATTATAACACACACACACACTGTAAACTGGAGAAATTGTGGTGAGATTATACCACACACATTGTAAACTGGAGAAACTGGTGAGATTATAACACACACAGTAAACTGGAGATACTGAGGTGAGATTATAACACACACACACACACTGTAAACTGGAGATGCTGAGGTGAGATTATAACACACACACACACACACACACTGTAAACTGGAGATACTGAGGTGAGATTATAACACACACACAATGTAAACTGGAGTTACTGAGGTGAGATTATAACACACACACTTTAAATTGGAGATACTGAGGTGAGATTATAACACACACACTGTAAACTGGAGATACTAAGGTGAGATTATAACACACACACACTGTAAACTGGAGATAATGAGGTGAGATTATAACGCACACACACTGTAAACTGGAGATACTGAGGTGAGATTATAACACACTAAACTGGAGATACTGAGGTGAGATTATAACAAACACACTGTAAACTGGAGAAACTGAGGTGAGATTATAACACACACACACACACTAAACTGGAGATACTCAGTTGAGATTATAACACACACACACAGTAAACTGGAGATACTGAGGTGAGATTATAACACACACACACTGTAAACTAGAGATACTGAGGTGAGATTATAACACTCACTGTAAACTGGAGATTTTGAGGTGAGATAACACACACACACACTGTAAACTGGAGATGCTGAGGTGAGATTATAACACACACACACTGTAAACTGGAGATACTGAGGTGAGATTATAACACATACACACTGTAAATTGGAGACACTGAGGTGAGATTATAACACAAACACAGTAAACTGGAGATACTGAGGTGAGATTATAACACTGTAAACTGGACATATTAAGGTGAGATTATAACACACACACACACTATAAACTGGAGATACTGAGGTGAGATTATAACACACACACACTGTAAACTGGAGATACTGAGGTGAGATTATAACACACTCACTGTAAACTGGAGATATTAAGGTGAGATTATAACACACACACACACTATAAACTGGAGATACTAAGGTGAGATTATAACACACACACTGTAAACTGGAGGTAATGAGGTGAGATTATAACACACACACACTGTAAACTGGAGATACTGAGGTGAGATTATAACACACACACACACTGTAAACTGGAGATGCTGTTGTGAGATTATAACACACACACACACACACACTGTAAACTTGAGATACTGAGGTGAGATTATAACACACACACACTTTAAACTGGAGATACTGAGGTGAGATTATAACACACACACTGTAAATTGGAGATACTGAGGTGAGATTATAACACACACACACACTGTAAACTGGAGAAATTGTGGTGAGATTATACCACACACACATTGTAAACTGGAGAGACTGGTGAGATTATAACACACAGTAAACTGGAGATACTGAGGTGAGATTATAACACACACACACACACACTGTAAACTGGAGATGCTGAGGTGAGATTATAACACACACACACACACACACTGTAAACTGGAGATACTGAGGTGAGATTATAACACACACTATAAACTGGAGATACTGAGGTGAGATTATAACACACACACTGTAAATTGGAGATACTGAGGTGAGATTATAACACACACTGTAAACTGGAGAAACTGTGGTGAGATTATAACACACACACACACACATTGTAAACTGGAGAAACTGGTGAGATTATAACACACACAGTAAACTGGAGATACTGAGGTGAGATTATAACACACACACTGTAAACTACAGATACTGACGTGAGATTATAACACTCACTGTAAACTGGAGATATTGAGGTGAGATAACACACACACACACACTGTAAACTGGAGATACTGAGGTGAGATTATAACACACACACACACTGTAAACTGGAGATACTGAGGTGAGATTATAACACACACACACACTAAACTGGAGATACTGAGGTGAGATTATAACACACACACTGTAAACTGGAGAAACTGAGGTGAGATTATAACACACACACTAAACTGGAGATACTGAGGTGAGATTATAACACACACACACACAGTAAATTGGAGATACTGAGGTGAGATTATAACACACACACACTGTAAACTGGAGAAACAGGTGAGATTATAACACACAGTAAACTGGTGATACTGAGGTGAGATTATAACACACACACACACTGTAAACTGGAGATACTGAGGTGACATTATAACACACACACTGTAAACTGGAGATACTGCGGTGAGATTATAACACACACACACACACCCTGTAAACTGGAGATACTGAGGTGAGATTATAACACACACACACTGTAAACTGGAGATACTGAGGTGAGGTTATAACACACACACACTGTCAACTGGAGATACTGAGGTGAGATTATAACACACACACTGTAAACTGGAGATACTGAGGTGAGATTATAACACACACACACACACTGTAAACTGGAGATACTGAGGTGAGATTATAACACACACACTAAACTGGAGATACTGATGTGAGATTATAACACACACACACATTGTAAACTGGAGATACTGAGGTGAGATTATAACACACACACACTTTAAACTGGAGATGCTGAGGTGAGATTATAACACACACACACACACACACACTGTAAACTTGAGATACTGAGGTGAGATTATAACACACACACACTGTAAACTGGAGATTCTGAGGTGAGATTATAACACACACACTGTAAACTGGAGATACTGAGGTGAGATTATAACACACACACACACACACACACACACACACTGTAAACTGGAGATACTGAGGTGAGATTATAACACACACACTAAACTGGAGATACTGATGTGAGATTATAACACACACACACATTGTAAACTGGAGATACTGAGGTGAGATTATAACACACACACACTTTAAACTGGAGATACTGATGTGAGATTATAACACACACACACTGTAAACTTGAGATACTGAGGTGAGATTGTAACACACACACTGTAAATTGGAGATACTGAGGTGAGATTATAACACACACACACTGTAAACTGGAGAAACTGTGGTGAGATTATAACACACACATTGTAAACTGGAGAAACTGGTGAGATTATAACACACAGTAAACTGGAGATACTGAGGTGAGATTATAACACACACACACTGTAAACTGGAGATACTGAGTTTAAATTATAACACACACACACACACACAGTAAACTGGAGATACTGAGGTGAGATTATAACACACACACTGTAAATTGGAGATACTGAGGTGAGATTATAACACACACACACAGTAAACTGGAGATACTGAGGCAAGATTATATCACACATATTGTAAACTGGAGAAACTGGTGAGATAACACACACAGTAAACTGGAGATGCTGAGGTGAGATTATAACACACACACACTAAATTGGAGATACTGAGTTTAAATTATAACACACACACACACACACAGTAAACTGGAGATACTGAGGTGAGATTATAACACACACACTGTAAATTGGAGATACTGAGGTGAGATTATAACACACACACAGTAAACTGGAGATACTGAGGCGAGATTATATCACACACATTTTAAACTGGAGAAACTGGTGAGATAACACACACAGTAAACTGGAGATACTGAGGTGAGATTATAACACTCTCACTGTAAACTGGAGATATTAAGGTGAGATTATAACACACACACACACTGTAAACTGGAGATACTGAGGTGAGATTATAACACACACACACTGTAAACTGGAGATACTGAGGTGAGATTATAACACACACACACACTGTAAACTGGAGATACTGAGGTGAGATTATAACACACACACACTAAACTGGAGATACTGAGGTGAGATTATAACACACACTGTAAACTAGAGAAACTGAGGTGAGATTATAACACACACACACTAAACTGGAGATACTGAGTTGAGATTATGGCACAAACACACAGTAAACTGGAGATACTGAGGTGAGATTATAACACACACACTGTAAACTGGAGATACTGAGGTGAGATTATAACACACTCACTGTAAACTGGAGATATTGAGGTGAGATAACACACACACACACACACTTTAAATTGGAGATACTGAGGTGAGATTATAACACACACACACACTGTAAACTGGAGATACTGAGGTGAGATTATAACACACACACACACACTGTAAACTGGAGATACTGAGGTGAGATTATAACACACACTGTAAACTGGAGAAATTGAGGTGAGATTATAACACACACTAAACTGGAGATACTGAGTTTAGATTATACCACACACACACAGTAAACTGGAGATACTGAGGTGAGATTATAACACACACACACTGTAAACTGGAGAAACTGAGGTGAAATTATAACACACACACAGTAAACTGGAGATACTGAGGTGAGATTATAACACACACACACACTGTAAACTGGAGATACTGAGGTGAGATTATAACACACACATACACTGTAAACTGGAGATACTGAGGTGAGATTATAACACACACACACACTGTAAACTGGAGATACTGAGGTGAGATTATAACACACACACACACACACACACATACACTGTAAACTGGAGATACTGAGGTGAGATTATAACACACACACACACACTGTAAACTGGAGATCCTGAAATGAGATTATAACACACACACTGTAAACTGGAGATACTGAGGTGAGATTATAACACACACACACACACACTGTAAACTGGAGATACTGAAGTGAGATTATAACACACACACACACACACACTGTAAACTGGAGATACTGAGGTGAGATTATAACACACACACACTGTAAACTGGAGATACTGAGGTGAGATTATAACACACACACACACTGTAAACTGGAGATACTGAGGTGAGATTATAACACACACACACTGTAAACTGGAGATACTTAGGTGAGATTATAACACACACACTGTAAACTGGAGATACTGAAGTGAGATTATAACACACACACACACACACACTGTAAAACTGGAGATACTGAGGTGAGATTATAACACACACACACTGTAAACTGGAGATACTGAGGTGAGATTATAACACACACACACACTGTAAACTGGAGATACTGAGTTGAGATTATAACACACACACACTAAACTGGAGATACTGAGGTGAGATTATAACACACACTGTAAACTAGAGAAACTGAGGTGAGATTATAACACACACACACTAAACTGGAGATACTGAGTTGAGATTATAGCACAAACACACAGTAAACTGGAGATACTGAGGTGAGATTATAACACACACACTGTAAACTGGAGATACTGAGGTGAGATTATAACACACTCACTGTAAACTGGAGATATTGAGGTGAGATAACACACACACACACACACTTTAAATTGGAGATACTGAGGTGAGATTATAACACACACACACACTGTAAACTGGAGATACTGAGGTGAGATTATAACACACACACACACTGTAAACTGGAGATACTGAGGTGAGATTATAACACACACTGTAAACTGGAGAAATTGAGGTGAGATTATAACACACACTAAACTGGAGATACTGAGTTTAGATTATACCACACACACACAGTAAACTGGAGATACTGAGGTGAGATTATAACACACACACACTGTAAACTGGAGAAACTGAGGTGAAATTATAACACACACACAGTAAACTGGAGATACTGAGGTGAGATTATAACACACACACACTAAATTGGAGATACTGAGTTTAAATTATAACACACACACACACACACACACAGTAAACTGGAGATACTGAGGCGAGATTATATCACACACATTTTAAACTGGAGAAACTGGTGAGATAACACACACAGTAAACTGGAGATACTGAGGTGAGATTATAACACACTCACTGTAAACTGGAGATATTAAGGTGAGATTATAACACACACACACACTGTAAACTGGAGATACTGAGGTGAGATTATAACACACACACACTGTAAACTGGAGATACTGAGGTGAGATTATAACACACACACACACACTGTAAACTGGAGATACTGAGGTGAGATTATAACACACACACACTAAACTGGAGATACTGAGGTGAGATTATAACACACACTGTAAACTAGAGAAACTGAGGTGAGATTATAACACACACACACTAAACTGGAGATACTGAGTTGAGATTATAGCACACACACACACAGTAAACTGGAGATACTGAGGTGAGATTATAACACACACACTGTAAACTGGAGATTCTGAGGTGAGATTATAACCCACTCACTGTAAACTGGAGATATTGAGGTGAGATAACACACACACACACACACTTTAAATTGGAGATACTGAGGTGAGATTATAACACACACACACACTGTAAACTGGAGATACTGAGGTGAGATTATAACACACACACACACACTGTAAACTGGAGATACTGAGGTGAGATTATAACACACACTGTAAACTGGAGAAATTGAGGTGAGATTATAACACACACTAAACTGGAGATACTGAGTTTAGATTATACCACACACACACAGTAAACTGGAGATACTGAGGTGAGATTATAACACACACACTGTAAACTGGAGAAACTGAGGTGAAATTATAACACACACACAGTAAACTGGAGATACTGAGGTGAGATTATAACACACACACACACTGTAAACTGGAGATACTGAGGTGAGATTATAACACACACACACACACACACTGTAAACTGGAGATCCTGAAATGAGATTATAACACACACACTGTAAACTGGAGATACTGAGGTGAGATTATAACACACACACACACACACACTGTAAACTGGATATACTGAAGTGAGATTATAACACACACACACACACACATACACTGTAAACTGGAGATACTGAGGTGAGATTATAACACACACACACACACACTGTAAACTGGAGATACTGAGGTGAGATTATAACACACACACACACACACTGTAAACTGGAGATACTGAGGTGAGATTATAACACACACACATACACTGTAAACTGGAGATACTGAGGTGAGATTATAACACACACACACTGTAAACTGGAGATACTGAGGTGAGATTATAACACACACACACTGTAAACTGGAGATACTTAGGTGAGATTATAACACACACACTGTAAACTGGAGATACTGAAGTGAGATTATAACACACACACACACACACACACACACACTGTAAAACTGGAGATACTGAGGTGAGATTATAACACACACACTGTAAACTGGATATACTGAGGTGAGATTATAACACACACACACACTGTAAACTGGAGATACTGAGTTGAGATTGTAACACACACACACACACTGTAAACTGGAGATACTGAGGTGAGATTATAACACACACACACACAAACACTGTAAACTGGAGATACTGAGGTGAGATTATAACACACACACACTGTAAACTGGAGATACTGAGTTGAGATTATAACACACACACACAAACACTGTAAACTGGAGATACTGAGGTGAGATTATAACACACACACACTGTAAACTGGAGATACTGAGGTGAGATTATAACACACACACACACACATACACTGTAAACTGGAGATACTGAGGTGAGATTATAACACACACACACACACTGTAAACTGGAGATCCTGAAATGAGATTATAACACACACACTGTAAACTGGAGATACTGAGGTGAGATTATAACACACACACACACACACACACTGTAAACTGGAGATACTGAGGTGAGATTATAACACACTCACTGTAAACTGGAGATATTGAGGTGAGATAACACACACACACACACACTTTAAATTGGAGATACTGAGGTGAGATTATAACACACACACACACTGTAAACTGGAGATACTGAGGTGAGATTATAACACACACACACACTGTAAACTGGAGATACTGAGGTGAGATTATAACACACACTGTAAACTGGAGAAATTGAGGTGAGATTATAACACACACTAAACTGGAGATACTGAGTTTAGATTATACCACACACACACACAGTAAACTGGAGATACTGAGGTGAGATTATAACACACACACACTGTAAACTGGAGATACTGAGGTGAGATTATAACACACACACACACTGTAAACTGGAGATACTGAGGTGAGATTATAACACACACACACACACACACATACACTGTAAACTGGAGATACTGAGGTGAGATTATAACACACACACACACACTGTAAACTGGAGATCCTGAAATGAGATTATAACACACACACTGTAAACTGGAGATACTGAGGTGAGATTATAACACACACACACACACACACTGTAAACTGGAGATACTGAATTGAGATTATAACACACACACACACACACACTGTAAACTGGAGATACTGAGGTGAGATTATAACACACACACACTGTAAACTGGAGATACTGAGGTGAGATTATAACACACACACACACTGTAAACTGGAGATACTGAGGTGAGATTATAACACACACACACTGTAAACTGGAGATACTTAGGTGAGATTATAACACACACACTGTAAACTGGAGATACTGAAGTGAGATTATAACACACACACACACACACACACTGTAAAACTGGAGATACTGAGGTGAGATTATAACACACACACTGTAAACTGGAGATACTGAGCTGAGATTATAACACACACACACACTGTAAACTGGAGATACTGAGTTGAGATTGTAACACACACACACACACACACTGTAAACTGGAGATACTGAGGTGAGATTATAACACACACACGCACAAACACTGTAAACTGGAGATACTGAGGTGAGATTATAACACACACACACTGTAAACTGGAGATACTGAGTTGAGATTATAACACACACACAAACACTGTAAACTGGAGATACTGAGGTGAGATTATAACACACACACACTGTAAACTGGAGATACTGAGGTGAGATTATAACACACACACACACATACACTGTAAACTGGAGATACTGAGGTGAGATTATAACACACACACTGTAAACTGGAGATCCTGAAATGAGATTATAACACACTCACTGTAAACTGGAGATACTGAGGTGAGATTATAACACACACACACACACACACACTGTAAACTGGAGATACTGAAGTGAGATTATAACACACACACACACACACTGTAAACTGGAGATACTGAGGTGAGATTATAACACACACACACTGTTAACTGGAGATACTGAGGTGAGATTATAACACACACACACTGTAAACTGGAGATACTGAGGTGAGATTTTAACACACACACACTGTAAACTGGAGATACTTAGGTGAGATTATAACACACACTGTAAACTGGAGATACTGAAGTGAGATTATAACACACACACACACACACACACACACACTGTAAAACTGGAGATACTGAGGTGAGATTATTACACACACACACACACTGTAAACTGGAGATACTGAGGTGAGATTATAACACACACACTGTAAACTGGAGATACTGAGGTGAGATTATAACACACACACTGTAAACTGGAGATACTGAGGTGAGATTATAACACACACACACACACACACACACTGTAAACTGTAGATACTGAGTTGAGATTGTAACACACACACACACACACACTGTAAACTGGAGATACTGAGGTGAGATTATAACACACACACACACAAACACTGTAAACTGGAGATACTGAGGTGAGATTATAACACAGACAGACACACACTGTAAACTGGAGATACTGAAGTGTGATTATAACACACACACACACATACACTGTAAACTTGAGATACTGAGGTGAGATTATAACACACACACTAATCTGGAGATACTGAGTTGAGATTATAACACACACACACTGTAAACTGGAGATACTGAGGTGAGATTATAATACACACAAACACTGTAAACTGGAGATACTGAGGTGAGATTATAACACACACACACACACACACTGTAAACTGGAGATACTGAAGTGTGATTATAACACACACACACACATACACTGTAAACTGGAGATACTGAGGTGAGATTATAACACACACACACTGTAAACTGGAGATACTGAGTTGAGATTATAACACACACACTGTAAACTGGAGAAACTGGGGTGAGATTACAACACACACACACACACAAATCAAGGTTTATTTGTCACATACACAGTACAACTGGCATTATAAGAATATATACATATTGAAATGCTTTTGTGACTGCTCAGCCACAGTAGTTACAAAAACCACAAAAAGTCAAAATATATATTTATACAAAATATATAGAAATGTTTGTAAATGTAAAAATGTAGAAACATTAACAATATAATTTTAAAAAAGAGCAATTTAACATGAACAAGTGTGTAAAAGTGACAGTAGTGCAGATCCTGCAACATAATGCTATAGAGATGTGATTACTATACACAAATACAAATCAATACATACACACACACACTCACACACATATACATACATATATATACAGTGAGGGAAATAAGTATTTGATCCCCTGCTGATTTTGTAAGTTTACCCCCTTACAAAGACTTGAACAGTCTTTAATTTTTATGGAAGGTATATTTTAACAGAGAGAGGCAGAATATCAACAAAAAATCCAGAAAAAAACATTAAATTAAAGTTATAAATTAATTTGTATTTAATTAAGGGAAATAAGTATTTGATCCCCTACCAACCAGCAATAATTCTGACCCCCACAGACCGGTTATGTGCCCATGAGGCTACAAATTAGTCCTGTCCCTGTATAAAAGACTCCTGTCACAGAATCAGTTTCTTCCATTCAAATCTCTCGACCATCATGGGCAAGACCAAAGAGCTATCAAAGGACGTCAGGGACAAGATTGTAGACCTGCACAAGGCTGGAATGGGCTACAAGACCATCAGCAAGACGCTTGGTGAGAAAGAGATCACTGTTGGTGCGATCATTCGAAAATGGAAGAAATACAAGATCACAGTCAATCGCCCTCGCTCTGGAGCTCCATGCAAGATCTCACCTGGTGGGGTAAGAATGATTCTGAGAAAGGTGAGGTCAGCCCAGAATTACACGGGAGAAGCTTGTCAATGATCTCAAGGGAGCTGGGAGCACAGTCACCAAGAAAGCCATTAGTAACACACTTTGCCGTAATGGATTGAGATCCTGCAGTGCCCGCAAAGTCCCTCTGCTCAAGAACGCTCATGTACAGGCCCGTCTGAAGTTTGCCAATGAACACCTGAATGATTCCGAGAAAGCTTGGGAGAATGTGATATGGTCAGATGAGACCAAAATTGAGCTCTTTGGCATCAACTGCACTCGCCGTGTTTGGAGGCAAAGAAATGCCCAGTGGGGATGGTGTTCTTGGGGTCATATCCAGCATTTCTGTGCTCCCAGCTCCCTTGAGATCATTGACAAGCTCCTCCCATGTAATTCTGGGCTGACCTCACCTTTCTCAGAATCATTCTGTTTACACTCCTCCCCTGCATTTCCCCTCACACCGTATCTTACGTTCTCATTGGCTGTTCGACATAGCACTTACTGCCAGTTGGGCAACTCAGATCAGATATCTGAACATGCTAGATATCGTTTCGCTCAGCGATCACTCAGCGAGCCGCTCGGGTCGAGTTGTTGAACAGTTCACACATAGCGATTGAGAGCCAAGTTTTGATCGCCGAGCGAATGCTGAGTTGCTCCCAATCCAGCAAATCTAGTTCTCTCCGGGTTTTCTGTTTATAGCCCAGAATAGCTGTGGCTACTGACATCAGTTTAAAGTGTCTAATGATTTTAATTTAGTTAAAAGGTTCAATTCAGACGTTCATATTTTAAGGACATGTTTTACACTTTGTTTACATTCATGACAGGACCAGTAATTACAGGTTACCCACGATGCATCAGTTCAATATCAAACACAGTCACCATCAATTTTGTATTTCCAATTCACCTCACACGTCTTTGTAATGTGGGAGGAAACCGGAGCTGCAGGAGGAAACCCACACAGACATGGAAAGAACATGCAAACTCCACCAGAACAGTGTGTGTGTCTGTGTGTTGAGATGTAATTGTAATGAGTTGTTTGTGTGTCGAGATGTACTTGTGATGAGTAATTTTGTGGGTGTGTGTGTGTGTGTGTAAGATGTAATTGTGATTAGTTATTTCAGAGCAAATCTAAAAGTGCTGGCTAATGCTAATGGTAGATTCTCTAAATCGTTATCCACGTCAGCACTAATGATGTTCATTTACTGCAGTCTGAGGTTACTGAGAGTAATGTTATAGAGGTGTGTGAGTTAGCTAGGTCGATGTCCGAGGCAGTAGTGTGCTCTGGCCCCTTACCGATTCGACCCAGTGGCGAAACCTACAGCAGGTTATTGTTATTGGATGTCTAAATGGTGCTCAGAAAACTGCATTGATTTTGTAGATAATTGGTCCACTTTTGAGGGAAGGCCTGGTCTTTTGAAGCGGGATGGTGTCTACCCCATTTCTTGCAGCATAAGTGACAGGCTTTACCACTGCGTTAGTGTAGCGGCAGATAGAGGTAAATGACTACCCAGAGCCAAGACCAGGCAGCAGACAAACAGACCTAACCGACTGTCGCAATCGGACGTCACCCGGAATCCTTAGGTCACAAACCATTGAGACTGTCTGTTTACCGTGGCAGGTGTAAGCCAAAACAAAGTCAAAAAGCTCCTCTGGGATACAGTTATGAAAATAAGCCACAACTTAGCGGTCGTGGTGGAGGAGTAGCCACAATTTATGACAAACACATAGGTCTTACTGTAAAATCATCTCCCGTAACAAACTCATTTGAAGTTCTTATCTTTGACATAGCCAGTAAATGTTCAACTGATAAAACTAGTATGTTTAAGCTGGTTACTGTTTATTGACCCCCTGGTCCTTACTTAATTTGCCGATTTTCTTTCTAAATTAGTCATATCAACTAAAAAAGCTTTAATTTTGGTGACTTTAATATTCATTATGAGGATAAGTGTAATCCACTCAAAATTGCATTTGACTCTATTCTAGAATCTTTAGGTATTACCCAAAATGTAACAGGACCCACTCACCGCTGTAAACATACCTTAGATTTAATACTTACTTATGGTATAAACATAGACAACCTGGTAATCGTACCACAGAATGACTTAATTTCTGATCACTCCCTACTAATTTATGAAGTGTCCCTATCCAATAATATACAGGAACCACATCGTTTTAAATGTAAGCGCACTATTACGTCTGCAACTGCAGCAGCGTTCGTAAACTGCCTACCAGATTTTTAAAAATTCTTTAATGTTAAGATAGAAAAAATGCGACTTCAGAGTCAGAGTGTGTCACTTGCCAGTGTTAATATGAACTCACGCTGAGCAACATTGGTGATAATAGTGATATAGTAACAAGGTGATCCAACTAAATTCCTTTAATCCGATCTCCCAAAATGAACTAACTGCGTTGATTAAATCATCAAAGTCATCAGATTTACTCCCAGCTATTGTAGAGCCCCTGCTTACATTAATCAATGCATCCCTTAGCCTTGGGTACGTACCTAAATTGTTTAAAAGCGCTGTTATTAAACCCCAGATTAAAAAACCTAATCTTGATCCACATGTTTTATCTAATTATAGGCCAATTTCAAATCTTCCTTTTGTCTCTAAAATATTAGAAAAAGTCGTTTCCAAACAGTTATGTTCTTATTTGAATGAAAATTGTATTCATGAAAAATTTCAATCTGGATTTAGACCCAACCATAGTACCGAAACCGCATTAATTAGAGTAGTTAACGAGTTGTTAATGTCTTCTGATAATGGATGTGTCTCTTTTCTTGTTCTATTAGATCTTAGTGCAGCGTTTGATACGGTCGATCATAACATTTTACTGGAGAGGCTAGAAAATACAGTAGGTGTTAAAGGACTCGCACTCTCTTGGTTTCAATCATATCTGACTGACCGCTCGCAATTTGTTTATGTAAATAATAAATGCTCGGAAACTACAAGAGTAAAGTGTGGTGTTCCACAGGTGTCAGTACTGGGACCACTATAATTTACACTCTATATGCTTCCATTAGGAGAAATTATTCATAAACATGGCATAAATTTTCACTGCTATGCAGATGACACACATCTGTATATATCAGCCAAACCAAATGATACTGACACAATCAGTAAGATAGAAGATTAAAGTGTAAACGACATAAAAAACTGGATATCGTGTAACTTTCTTTTACTTAATTCAGATTAAACAGAGGTTTTACTTGTTGGATCTAAAGCTGTAAGAGACAAGTTTTCTAACCTGGTGCTAAACCTTAACACTTTCTCTGTTACTCCCAGCCCAGATGTAAAAAACTTGGGTGTCACACTAGATTCAGATCTTTCCTTTGATACACACCTCAATAATATTACTAGAGTTGCTTTCTATCATCTGCGTATCTGTTTAATGATGCTGAAAAACTGATCCATGCATTTATAACTTCTGGGTTAGATTATTGTAATGCTCTTCTAACTGGATGCTCTGGTAGATCCATACACAAACTCCAGGTAGTTCAAAATGCAGCAGCTCGAGTGCTAACTAGAACTAGAAAATTTGATCATAATGTTCTCCTGTTCTATCATCTCTACACTGGCTACCAGTTAAATTCCGCATTGATTTCAAAATACTTTTACTAACCTATAAAGCACTACATGGTCTGGCTCCACAGTATCTGAGTGAGCTTATTGATCACTACAACCCAGCGCGTCCACTTCGTTCACAAGATGCAGGGTTACTTATAGTTCCTAGAATTAAAAAGACCACAGCTGGTGGAAGAGCATTTTCTTACAAAGTAGTAGTAGTAGTAGTAGAACTTTATTGTCACTATAAATTGCAACAGGTACAATTACAGCGAAATTAGCCATCAACCCGTCCAGAACATTCAATATGACAAGGGGGGCGGGGGAGACAGAACGGGAAGACAGGATAAGAAACAAGAAATAATAACACATTGGGAGAGTAGGAGACAAAAAAAAACCAGCAACCAGATTGTTCTCCCTGAGGAGCACACTATGGTAACACGAAAAAAAGCCCCTTACAGCACACAAGCACATGTAAACAAGAACATAACATAGTCACATAACGAGCCACGGGTTAGGGATGTGGGGGTAGGAAAAGTAACCAACTACGACAAGCAGCCACCCCGCGATTCGCTGTAAAGCTCCACAACTTTGGAATAATCTTCCTGCCTCTGTTCGGGATTCGGACACGTCTCAATGTTTAAGTCTAGACTGAAAACATATTTATTTTCTCAGGCTTTTGATTAGTATAGACAAAGGCGCAGAGCTTGGGGGTTCTTGGTCATAGAAACTTGTGGTGATCAGGGATGTTGGGTTGCTGTCGTTCTGCCTCGCTTGTCCGATCACTCAGGTTTGATGACGGTGGGGAGGTGGGCACTGATGTCCTGTGAAAGCTTCATGACCTTGTTACCTGCTTGCTCTGCCTTTTAGTTATGCTGTAATAATTGGTTCTGCTGGAGTCTAAAACTCTCTGTAAAACTGATTTTTTTTTTAACTAGCATTGTACATTATTAACTACAGTTTCTATTGTTTTACGCCGAGGTCATTCTGATGGAAATCTGTTTAACCTCCCGAGGTTAAGGATTGAAGTCGAGACTGCCGTGCCAACAATGCTGCTCCTGCAGAATATAATGAGCCTGGAGTAATTGCACCAAGAATGACAAGAACTCACTACAGAATTCATTACATTCTGAACTGAATAATAACTCTATTATCATTAATAACTCTATTATTATTTATTTACTTATTGCCAGTTATATCTTTTAGTTCATTTAATTCTGTGTTTGTATGATTTGTGTAAATCCTATTTATTTAAAGTATCCTCCAGACCACCCATGGGCCCTGCTGAGTCTGGTTCCTCTCAAGGTTTCTTCCTGTAATTTTCAGGGAGTTTTTCCTTGCCACAGTCGCCCTCGGCTTGCTTAATAGGGTTTTTTTGTATCTGTTGGTCCTGGATTTTGTAACGTTGCTTTGAGACAATGTCTGTTGTAAAAAGCGCTATATAAATAAATTTGACTTGACTTGAGTTATTTTGTGTGTGTGTGTGTGTGTGTGTGTTGAGACATAATGGTGATATGTTCTTGTGTGTGTGTGTGTGTGTGAGACATAATGGTGATATGTTCTTGTGTGTGTGTGTGAGATGTAATGGTGATATGTTCTTGTGTGTGTGTGTGAGATGTAATGGTGATATGTTCTTGTGTGTGTGTGATGGAATTGTGATGAGTTTTTGTTCTCTCTGCAGGTTGATGGACTGCAGTATTACAGATGAAGCTTTTATATCTTTGGCTTCAGCTCTGAGATCAAACTCCTCATCACTCCTGAAAGAACTGGATCTGAGGGGCAATAAACCAGGAGAATCAGGAGTGAAGCTTCTCACTGATCTACAGAAGAATCCTCACTGTAAACTGGAGAAACTATAGTGAGTTACTGACTTCCTGTTTCATTATAGATGATCTCTAGGACTCTCGGCCTGCTGTAGATACAGACTGGTACTGAGGGATCTGTGAGCTGAGCTGCTGTTTCTGGGTCTGTAGTGATGTTGGAGGTGAAGATTAAACTGTAATGGTTGTGTTTTCTGATTCAGTACAGATTAATGAGCAGGATGTGAGTGATGTGACGTGAACAGTCCACAGTGTCAGTCGTACAAAAGAGCTTTAGTATTAAATCATTTAGTGTTTATGAACATGAGGACAGAGACTCACTCACACAATGCTTACAAACTTGATCTGATAGATTAGGATAAACTGTATGCTAAGCTATCTGGGATGCTATCAGAAGTTGGGATGTGGAGAGCAGAGGTGGAATGATGGGAAATCTGGTTGTTTGTGAAATCAGGTTTAGAGAATTACGTATCTACATGATTTAGCAGTAGTTTATTAAGGTGAGTCTTTATGTTACACTTGTTTTGGTGATGGAGGACCGAGCACTTTATCTATTTTCTGATCCCAGCTTCCACTTTGATGTGTTTACTAGATGATGTTCTTCACAACAGCAGCCTGTAGCCTAAACACATCCACATTATATAGTGGTGAGAAACTAAATGTAAAATGCTCATTTGGTTTTGGCAGTAATAAAATTAGAATTATTTTTGTTGCTTTAAAACATAAAATAAAATTTTCTTCTTTACCAGTAAGTTCAAAATTGGGCTGTACAGCAGGTGTGTGTGTGTGTGTGTGTGTGTGTGTGTGTGTGTGTGTGTGTGTGTGTGCGTGTTGTAAATTAAGTGCAAGTGACTAAACAAATGTACATTTTATTGCTCATGTTTGTTTATTTCTTCCTCTCTATCTGCAGTATATACTGACACAGCCCTCCAACCCGTGTGTTGCCAGCATGTATCCTGATGAAACGTTTCCATTAGACAGCTGAAGCTCCGCCATGGGCAGAACAGAGTTCAGAAGCTCCTCATCCCTTCAATCTTCTAGTGATTGTCCAGAATGTTTCCGCACAGTTAAATTTACCAAACTATTAGAAATCCCAATTAGATGTCTGGCAAGGTCTCCATTAATCAACTTAATCAGTTTTTAATAACCCTGATCTTGAAAAGTTACAATAATCACAGTGAACTTTTACTGGCTGCTTCAAGGAATCCAACATTCATTAGAAATCTGTATCCATGGCAATATAAATAATGAACTTAGTTTTAAAACAAATTGCTTTTACATGTATTATTATATTGTACTATTACCTTAGCACTGGTGCACTTCAGGCACACTTCTTTCTTTGCACCAATAACTACACCCCTGAAGACCGGCCTGTCATGCTCCCTAAGTTTGCATACGGCACCAATGGATCTCTCATGCCTTGGGTCTGTTCAATCTCAGGATTTTACAACCCCAAAAGAGTGTAGCGGAACACTGATAAAAAAGGAATCCATGGATTATTTTATTCTTAAAAATTCTTCAGTTTTCTGTATTTAGATTAACAATTACATTTTCGGCATTTAGCAGATGCTCTTATCCAGAGTGACTTACAGAAGAGATTCCATAGTAAACATTTAATTTCTCTAGTTTAAGTAAACAACAGTCCAAGAACACAAATCTGCTGAAACCTGAAACCAAAGTGTTTTTTTTTTTTTGGTTTTTTTTTAGGAAATGGAAAAAGTGTTAGTAAATAAGTACAAGTCAGCTTAAGTATTTAGTAAAGAGGTGATGAAGGTTTTTAATCATTTTTTAAAGACAGCAAGAGACTCAGATGTTCGGACAGATAGAGGAAGTCCATTCCACCACTTGAACGAGAACAGAGAAAAGCCTTGATGCTGGTCTTCCTCGAGTCCTGGGTGGAGGATCAAGTCGAGCGAGACTGGTGGCTCGGAGGTTGCGTGGTACAGAACGGGGTTTGATTAGGCCATGAAGGTAGCTTGGGGCTGGTCCATTTTTGGCTTTGTAGGTGAGCATCAGTGTTTTAAAGGAAGCCAGTGAAGAGAACGCAGCAGTGGGGTGATAATGAGGCAGCAGTGGGGTGATGTGCCAGTGTTTGGGTTGGTTAAAAACCAGGCGAGCAGCTGCATTTTGAATGAGCTGCAAGGGTTTAGTAGTGGACATGGGAGCTCCAGCCAGAAGGAAGTTGCAGTCGTCCAACCGTGAGATTACAAGTGATTGAACCAGAATCTGAGTAGCTTCCCTGGAGAGAAATGGTTGAATCTTCCTGATGTTATACAGGAGGAATCAGCACCATCTTGTCATGTTGGCTACATGAGGAGAGAAGGTCAGCTGGTTATCCAGGACAACACCAAGGCTTCTTACCTTATCAGATGGTCTATCAGAGTCATCCAGAGAAATTACTAGGTCCTGGGTTAAAGATTGATCTCCTTGAGAATAAGCAACATCTCTGTATTGCTGGAATTGAGTTTTAGATGATGAGCTGACATCCATTGTGAGATATCTCGCAGACATGCTGAGATGCAAGCTGAGACTTGTGTGTCTGAAGGAGGAAATGACAGAATGAGCTGAGTGTCATCTGCATAGGAGTGGTAAGAGAAGCCATGGGAGGCTATGACCTTACCCAGAGAGCGGGTGTAGATAGAGAATAGAAGTGGGCCAAGTACAGAGCCCTGAGGAATAACAGTTGAGAGAGTGCATGGAGGGGATATAGATCTCCTCCATGACACTTGGTAAAAGCGCCTTTCCAGGTAGGAAGCCATCCATTGCCATGCTGAACCTGTTACTCCAAGGTTGGAGAGAGTGGACAGGAGAATGCTGTGATTCACTGTGTCGAAGGCTGCAGAGAGGTCAAGAAGAATGAGGACCGATGACAGTTTGGCTGCTTTGGCTGCATGAAGCTTCTCAGTAACAGCTACAAGTGCTGTTTCCGTAGAATGTGTTGCCTTGAAACCAGACTGGTATGGATCGTGGAGGTCATTCTGAGTAAGAAAGGCAGATAGTTGGTTATAGACAGAACGTTCAAGAATTTTGGATAGAAAAGAGAGGAGTGAGACAGGTCTGTAGTTGTTAATGTCTGTAGTGTCTAGTGTAGGTTTCTTAAGAAGGGGAATGACCTGAGCCTTCTTAAAAGCAGTAGGGACAACACCTGATGACAGGGTGTTGTTGATGATGGGTGTGATGAAGGGGATTAGGTCCAGTGAGATGTCTTTGAGGATGGTGGATGGTATAGGGTCGAGTGTGCATGTAGTGGGATTGCTGGATGAGAGGAGCTGTGTAACCTCATCCATGGTGAGTGGGGTGAAGCTGGTGAGTGTGTTGGTGGGTTGAGGGTCAGTTAAGTTGGTCAGTCAGAGAGAAGGATTGATTAATTTTGTCAATCTTTTCCTGAAAGAATGTCGCAAAGTCAGTAGCAGTGAGAGAGGCAGATAGGGGAGGAGGAGGAGGGTTCAGAAGTGAAGAAAAGATAGCATGAAGCTTATGTGGGTCAGCAGCAGATTGTTCAAGCTTGGCTTTGTAAATAGATGTTTTTGCAGCAGTCACGTCGGATGAGAACCTGGACAGCAGATCGTGGTAGGAGCGGAGATCAGCACCGAGCTTAGATTTCCTCCACCTTCTTTCAGCTGCCCTTAATTCTCTTCTGTTGCTGCGCAATGCATCTGAAAGCCAAGGAGCAGGGTGAGAAGGTTTTCCTCGTTTGAGGGTAAGAGGTCAGAGCTGATCGAGGGATGTTGAAAGAGAAGAGAGTAGAGTATTAGTAGCAGAGTTAAGTGGAAGGGTAGCAAGCATGTCAGGGTTAGGAAATGAAGTTAGGATGTTAGAGATCAGTGAGGAGGAAGATAGAGAGTGAAGATTAGGGTGTGTTTTAAGAGTGTAAGTGTGGTTGGAAGTAGAAAGTGTTGGGAGATAGAGAGAGAAGGACACAAAGTGATGGTCGGAGAGGTGAAGTGGGGTGACTGTGAGGTCAAGAGTAGAAATGGACGGCTGAAGACCAGGTCCAGAAGATTGCCTCCTTTATGTGTTGGAGGGCTGTGATCAAAGAGGAGGTTGAAAGATTAAAGAAGAGGAAGAAGACAGGATGACTGAAGTTTGTCTGTAGGGATGTTAAAGTCACCAAGAACATTCACAAGAATATTCTTCCTATGGCCCTCTGTTTATCTTCAAAGATTTGTATGACACCAAAGAGAGAGTCTAAAAGCTTCCCCTCCACACCTTGCTAGCAATCAGCAACATTTACAACATTCACCCTTGGAACACTGTCCTTTTTAAGTGTTGGGGAAAATGTAACATACCCAAATATATGTATATGATTATATGCCAATTAAAGATTAATTATAGACTGCTGTAGACAAGAAGAAGCAGAAGAAGCGTGAACGAAAGCAAAGACTGCAGACAAGGCAAAGAGGGGTCAAATGTAGAGGAGAGGATGTGGCAACTCAGCTGAATTTTGAAATCATGAATCTAAAAAGGCAGCTCATTGACACCTGGCAGAGAATACAACAAACCACAAGACAAGGCTTCCGCCCTAGTCTAGCGAATACGCTGCAGATGCAAATGAGACGCCTACAGCAAATAACCCAAAGTATTGAGGCAAGGCGATGCTTCATGCAACAAATAAATCCCCCTCACAGAGCTAGCCCATATGGGTGTTATGAACATGATCTGTCTCATGAGTTAGCAACAATGAGAATGAATGACTGGTAAAGGAAGTAGTTTTGTAAAAAGTTTAAAAGCACAGTCACGGTGCATAATTAATAAGTGTAAAAAGTTCAAATATATTTGCATGTTTTAGCTTTAAAACCACAGTCACGGTGCATAATTAATAAGTGTAAAAAGTTCAAATATATTTGCATGTTTTAGCTTTAAAACCACAATGTACTTACCTAAAGCTAACCCCGCCTATGAGGCTATAAAAAGGAATGTTCAGGAGTATATTTTGTCTTTAATTTCTTTGATTGCTTAGAGCATAGAATTATTGACCATGGTAGGTTCATTGCTTGAGATAAATTGCTTATAGGGACATAGATATTGTTTGCCTATTCTTAGCAATAGTGTGTGTAATAGAGTAGAATTCTCAGAGGAGAATTTAAGTTTCTTTTTCAAGAATTATTGTAATCAGTGTTTTATTTGTAACTGTTTATTATATTACTTGAGAAAATAAAGTGAATGAGAGATTGCCTCTCAGATGCGATAAAAGACAACTCCTGACTTAGTGTGAGTTTCTTACTTGTCTCAAACAAGCCCACAGACCTAGAAGAAGCGGGATCAACCACCTAACGCAGATCTTCAACTCCTGTAAAGTCATCCTGCCTTAAGGTAAGTGCTGTAATCAGTACAGGTGATTGGTATTAAAGGGACGGTTGATTTGTGTCTTTGAAAACATGGCGCCCAACGTGGGGCTCGAGCAGTAAGAACCACAATATCTCAGTATTATTGTTTACTATGCGCACTTAACCTGAAAGGATTAAGAGTAACACAAGAAATACGATAGGAGATAAGTTTAATGACAGAACAGGTACTTGGAATTGAGGTAAGTGATGGATTTCCACAGGGATGGAATTGGTCAGGATCTCAGATCCAACATATTGATGGGAAATATCGAATAGGATGTTTCCCAGGAACACCCTTGCCATGGGGAGAAATGGAAGCCTTGCGTGAACATTTAAAACAGGAACAGGAAACAGGAAAATATACCTTCATGTGGGTAAAACTCAAAAGATAACAGTACCAGAAGGAATGAAGGACATAATTAAAATAAAAACTAATACCAAGAAAGGAGAAGCCACAGAAAACCCGTCAGTATATAGGGGAGAACTAAATATCGATGAGGAATCAGTGGCAGAGGAACAAAAGGGGGAAGGAGAAAACGATATTAATTACTATCACTCCACCCCATGGTCCTATGAAAAAAAAAAAACAGATATGGTATACCCAAAACTTAAACACTCAAGCCTGTACACCACAGAAGAAGGTTTAGTACTAGGTATTGAGGAAAGATTTGGAGTAGGAGAAGGTACAGACAAGGGAAAGATTTGGCTTACAAAACCAAGGAAAACAGGAGATAAGTGGGTAAAATGGCCGAGGGACAAGTTCAAAATGGGATTGATAGGGGGAGAACCTATTAAAACTATGAGAAGTGATGATTCAATACTGGCAAACCTGACAGAAAGTGGAATTACCCAGTATACCATGGAACCAATTTAGGAGGATTATTATCACTCCTAAGTACTCACAAAGAGGAGGACATAATAAGAACTGATAAATTAACCAGGTTAGGAAAACTTTCTCACCTAGGTTACCTAGCAGGGAAAGGAAAAGTAGGACTTAGTGAAATAATACATGAAATACCTGAAAAAGTAAAAAGGGAACTACCCTCTGCAGTAATACACATACTTGAGCCCAGACCATGTAGTGAGGACTCATTTGAGGATGAGTTAGTAGACGAATGGGTCAAGTGTCAGAAACATGACAATAGAAGAAAAACAAACAGCCAGACAACTAAATGGATCTAAGAAACCCGAGGAGAATATTGCCCAGACCTTAGTGAAAGGGATGAAAGAGCAAAGTGAACTGCAAATACTAAGAGCAGAAGCAGAAAAATACAGGGATAAGAAGGATAAAATATTAAATATATGCAGGATAGCAGAAAACATGGGAATGTCCCAAAGTGCAGTAACAACAGCCTGTAATATAACAACCTCCTCTAACAAAACAGCAGCACAATGGAACAGAATATATGAAAAGTCCAAAGAGTGTAAAAAGAAAGAGGAAGAAAATCTGGAAGCAGATATAAAACTAATTGGAATGTATGAAGTTGTCAGAGAACAATTACAAAATGGGGCACAAAAAGATGACCTAGTCACCCTAATGAAAGAAGTGGCCCAAAGGGGAAATGTGCCTGGAATGCAGGACTTTAAACTAATAGGCCCAGAAACACCTAAGAGGGAGCTCTTGACAATGTCCTTAAAATATGACAGAAAAACAGATCTAGTGAAGGAAAGCCAGAAACAACAGACCTGTAAGTCTAAGGAGGGTAAGATAAATGATCTGACTGAGAAGTTTAGGAGAACCCCACCTAGACCCACCTAATAAAAAACTGATTTTATCCATGACATTAATACCATTGAAATACAGCATAGCCAAAACCTCAATAGCATTGCAAGTATTTAGCTATTTTAAAAGTTCAATAGCTGATAAAATATTCATCGAATTTATCTGAAACAAGTTTTATTTTATCAAGAAAAACCCACATAACAGCAAAAGCTAATCATAAAATAGTAAAACCAGAAGGGGGATTAAGAATTCCTTACAGAAAGCAGCAGGGTAACTACCAAGGGGGAAAAAACACCGGAGGTAGACCACAGAAAGTTACAGAGAAGACTAACGAAAGAAAGTTTATCCCTAAAGAGGAATGGGAAAAGCTTTCCACAGAAGATAAAAAGAAGATAATAGGCCAGTGAGAGAATAAAACAGGAACTAAGAAGGTTCAAATGAACAGGAAATTAAGTGATAACAAACCAGGGTGTCAAAGCCAAAGAAAAATACTTAGCATAGGGATGCTTAGACTCACTTAAGGGCCAAATTGAACAAAAAACCACTGAAGAAGACAACAAGCTAATAGTACAATATGGAGACCGTAAATTTCTATTAGATACAGGAGCAGAGATAACAGTGGTAAGGGGGTCTGAGGGTACAAGGCCCACAGGTCAAAGGGTTACGGTTGAGACCTATAATGGAGAACAAGCAGAACAAGAAATATTACAATATAAGGACCTAGAATGTATTGAAGGGCAGGAAAACTTACTAGCTTTAGCAGACCTGAAGAAAGTTAATTGGCTGAAACCGGTTGATCAAACTGAAGAGAAAGAAAGAATAATAAGAGAAACCAACCTGGATAAAATAAAGCTGAGGCAGTTATTAGATAAATATGAAGACATTTACTCCAAGTTTAAAAATGACTGGAAAATTGGGAGCTCAACACACTCACGAGATAGTGGGAGGAACACATGATGCCCAGAGACAATATCCAATTAATAACGAAGCCTTTGCAGAAATAGGAGAAACAATAAAGGAGTTGGAAAAGCAAGGAGTAATATCCAAAACTAAAGCATGTACAACCAATAGCCCTATACAGGCAGTAAAGAAGCCTGATGGAGGTTGGAGATTAGTGACCAATTACAAAGCACTAAATAAGGTAACAGTACCAGATAAACGCTACCTAATTAACGCTCAGGATCTGCTAGGGAGTATAAAAAATGGTAAGTTAATATCTAAAATCGGATTTTGGTCAGTCCCCCTCAGAGAAGGAAGTAAAGAGAAAACAGCATTTACCTGGCAAGGGCAACATTATTGCTACAATAGACTTCCACAGGGATACTTAAATGCACCCAATCACTTCCAAGGAGTAATGGAAGATGTATTGAAGGGTCTACCAGTAATTGTGTACATAGATGATATTTTAATAATAACTGAGAGTGAAAAGGAACAATTTGAGACCCTAGAAGAAACATTAAAAAGGCTTAAAGCAAATGGGCTTAAACCATCTCTGAAGAAGATGGAACCAGGAAAAGAAACAGTTAATTTCCTAGGATTTAAAATAGGGGCAAACTCAATTGAAGTATGTGAGTCAACAAGAGAACAACTGTTGGAAGCACAGAAGAGAACCCCTAAAACCTTAAAGCAGGCCCAATCACTTCTAGGTACCCTAAACTTCGTAAGAAACATAATCCCGAAGTTTAGTAATTTAATTAAACCATTGTATGAATAACAGGAGACAACAAGCTCATGTTACTGTTATTTCCTGCTCCTGTTATTTACTTATTTACTAACATTTTGTTCCATTCTTTTCCATTTCCAAAAAAAAAAGACACTTTGGTTCTAACAGGTTTTAGCAGATTTATGTTCTTCGACTGTTGTTTACCTAAACTTGAGAAATGAAATGTTCACTATAGAAGCACTTCTGTAAGTCGCTCTGGATAAGAGCGTCTGCTAAATGCTGAAAATGTAAATGTAATGTAAATGTATGAAGGAATAAAAGGTAACAAGCTAAACTGGACTGAAAAACTAGAACAATGTAAGCATGACTTGATAGAACAAATCTTAACTAGTGGAAAGCTAGAAAGAAGACTTGAAGACAAGAGCTTAATTGTTGAAGGTAGATGGGAAGAAGGAAAGTTAAATGAGCTTATTTTATCTAATGAAGGCGGAAAAGTGCCTATAATGTTTTTAGGGACAAAACCTTCTAAACAAGACATTTCTGAGGACTTAGAAATGTTAGCAGCAGTAGCGCAACACTTATTGAAACTGAAAAGCATAGCTAGAGGTCAATTAATTGAGATAAAGTCACCACTAGGAGGAATAACACAGTTAAAAAAGAATTTGGTGAAGCATAAAGGAGCTTTGCATGTATATACTGAAGGAAACCTTCACCTGCTATTAGATGACCCCCAATTTAAGGTAACAACTACTAATAAGAAAAAGGAGAGAAAAACGTACATATCAAAAATAGCAGCAGAAGCCCATACTCTTTTCACAGATGGTGGCAAAAGAGGAAATCAAGCTGCTTGGGGCTATGTTTTAAAGAAAGGAAAAACAACGATAAAAACTGAAACAGGAAGCCTAGAGGGCTCGGGCCAAAATGGAGAAATAAAAGGCCTACTACAGGGGTTAAAACAAGTAGTTAAACTAGGAATTGGAACACTAGTAATAATTAGTGACAGTGAATATCTAGTGAATGGGGTGAACGAGCATCTTAAAATATGGAGAGTAAATGGATTTACTCAGGCAAAACATAAAGAGCTTGCACACAAAGCAGAATGGCAGGAGATACTGTAGATGAACTTTTACAGAAGTTGAGAGAGTACTGGATGTACCACCAATTCGCTCATACGAAACAAGAAACGGAGGTTGCAAAAGGAAATCGAGATGTAGATGACGCTGTGCAGACACAGCTAAGGCGAGTGCACGCAGTTAAAGTTGCTGACATGCACACAGATGTTTTTCAGAGAATGCACGATATGCACAACCATCCAACATTCAAATGGCTACAACAACTTGCAAGAGATTGTGTAAAGATACCATACGCACGCAGACAATACAAGAAGATTAGGTTGAATTGTCCTCAGTGCAGAAAGGTCATGAGTGACAAAGTCAGGGATAAAACAAGAATTGAAGCTGACTGTCCAGGTCAACAAGTATCCATCAACTGGGCAGGACCAGTTAGACCCGCCACAAAGGATAAGAATTGTTATTTCTTACTGGCGACAGATAACCACACTAAAAAAATTATGATCTGGCCAGCCAGACAAGCAACGGCACAAGTTCTAACTAACTCCCTGAGGGAATATTTTAAATATAAAGGAATACCCTTATCTATTAGAGGAGACAATGCACATAACCTAACAGGAAGTAATGAGTTTCAGAAACTTTGTAAGGATTTAAGCATAGAAATTGTACACTCAGTACCTTATAGGCCTGAGACAAATGGTATAGCAGAAAGGGCAATTAGAAGCTGTAAAGATTGGATAATAAAAAATGATAAACAGAAAGGATTCGTATGACATCCAGGGGCTACCTAAGAGGGGTAATAACCAGGTTTAAAGCCCTAATGGCTAGTGATCAGGTACTAGTAGCAGATCAGGCATATACTAGTGAAAATTGTGGTATATGTACAAGAAAGTGTACTACCATAATAAGTGCAAAAAGGAAGGATAAACAACCAACAAAATTGGCAATGCAGGATAAAATCAAACCATGGCATGAGGATGAAATGAACCCTACTGAAGGGCTCACCAGCAGAACTGCAGAAGTGACCATGTGTGGTCAATGCAGATATGACAAATCCAAGTACCAGGTCATTAAGGAAGTACTGATTCATACATGTCAATGTGAGACTTGTGATGGATGCAGGAAAATAGCAATGAACCAATAGGGAGGATGTAAGTGTCTGTGGCAGAAGGTTAGGCTTCAGTACTGCACCTCATGTCAGGAATTGAGAAATCTGGGGTTATTGAGTCAATATACCGCCAGAATGATTACACACACAAGAAAAATGTACACTCCATTAGGATTTATGGAGAAAGGGGAAGATGGCCCAATAATGGACCATCACTTAGGTAACCTGAAGTCAATGCTACCAATGAAAGATTGGGAAGACTTCGAGATAAGGGGGACCCTATTGACAAAGGAAGGGGCGGATAATGCAATCAACCCAGGAAAGTATATGAGGCAATTGTGTAGCCTGTGGCCTTATGGTCCAGAGTATACCAATCCTCTAGTAAGAGTCAAAACCAAAAGTGGTTGGAAATATGGCTCAGTACAATGGGCAGTTCATACTGCAATTAGCCAGTCTAATTGGTATCAACTGTTACCAAAACCAAGCCCAGAAATCCCTGAGGGGGTATGGGAAGAAAAAAACCAAGGAGGATATGACATCCAGGAAAGTAACCTGGTGGCAAATGAATGGTGAAATTCAGTTGGCCCCACTTCCAGGTATTGGAACGGGGGAACAAGTACCAACAGTACAAGAATGTAAAGAAAATCAGGGGGTCCATAACAAGGTTATGAGAGACCAAGAGGGCGCAATGATGCCACTAGAAAACCAGGTTATGAGATATGTAGTCTCATCCAGAGCGGTAGAGAGAACAGAGTGGCGACACTCCCATAGGGAACCGTTGGAAAGGGGGCGGGACATTTTTTCTGTGCAGCTTCCGGGTTGTGGAGCTCTGTATAGTTCCAAACAACCCATAGAGCCCCATTCATTTCCACTACTTATCAAGCATTTTTAGCTGTATGTTGCTTTGTTTTAAAAAAATTATGAATTTAATGTCATTAATATACTTAATACTGTTATTGTTTAGCATTTGCTCAGCACTAAATGTTACATGTTTATTTTAATTAATAGGTATAACTGAATTTAGCTTAGTCAGTTAAGCTTAATTAATGACACTAGAGTCTTTTTACCTAAAATGAGTTGATTAATCATGAGTCTTGTTACAGAAATGATCATAAAACATTAGAGCCATAATAAATCATGCTACTTTTACTTTCATACATAAGTACATTTGAAGGTAAATACTTTAGTACTTTACTCAAGTGGAGGTAAAGAGTATTTTTACTTTTACTACTACTTTTACTGGAGTAATATTTTACCTTGGATATCTCTACTTTAACTCAACTACATGGTTTGTGTACCTTGTCCACCACTTACATTAGACAAAATGAACTAGTGCACATTCATAATGAATTCATTAATGTATTACATGTAGGAATCAATGATTAATCACTCATGAAATAAGACATGAATGAAGCTATTTCATGTACCTGCACTATAATGTTAAAGGTACGGTAGTGTGTTTATCAATCTGTTCATTCAGTGCAGGTAAACCTTATGAATCCAGCACATGACTTAGTGTTTAGCCAAAATGATTATTATTATGAATCCTCAGGAAAGTGAAGGGAGATTAGTTTATGCAAAAAACAAAACATAAAAAAACTTTAATGTCTATACTGTATATTGTCTCTACTACTTAATGATATCGCATTATGTAATGTATGCTAATATAATGTACTGTGTGTAAACAAATCATTATAAACATCAATCTTCCACTTTATATACCAAATTGACATTAAAGCAGATGCAGTAAATGTAAACGCAGTTGAAAATACCCAGAAATTGTACAAATGTTTATTATTTGCCGTTTAATATTTCATTTACTGCTGCCTGTCCCATATGAGAACATGACAGCGCCGGGTTTGTTTGGAACTATTGAGGGTTACATGAACCACGTGACCGCGTAGCGGCGAGATCAAGGAGTGTCACAACTCTCTCTATCTACGGCTCTGGTCTCATCCACAATGACAACAGTGGATGGAGGATGGCCGGCAGAGATCTGGATTACTGGAATTGATTATAGAATCAATCCAGCAGCAGAACCAGTTTACAGGACAAAGAAACTGTTTAGAGTAACAATGAATTGGGGTCCTGGGGCCTCCAATTAGAAAGATACCCCAGGTAACAAGTGTGTTTATGTGTTCCAGGCAAAATGAAGAAAAAGAGGCCAGATAAGGAAACAACAGCAAGTAGCATATTATTTTATTAGCATGTCTAGTGGCTAGCTTATTGATTGTAGTGCTGCCACTAACAACATAATGAAACAATATACCAGCAGTTTCAAATTTTTGAAGTAACGGACACAATAATCGAGGACCCATGCCTCCATACTAACACAAGTAATATAACTGTTGCAAGATTAAATAGGCTTAGACCTTAGCCTGTCAGTAAGTAATGACAGTAGGTGTACAGTATGTATACGATATGGTCAGCAATTGCCCCAACTAACTACACCTCTGAATCAAATAACACAGATAATTGGAAAATATATCAGCGACAAAATAAGCTGATAATAATTAAGAAAACCTATAAAGGAACAAAGAAGAACGTTACTCTCAGATCCTACACCACTAAATGGTGGGGTCATCAATTGGCAAATAGAAGAGATGAAATACTTAATGACTGTGTTCCAGAACCAATAATTAAGGAAATAAGGAAACCACTAAAACATGAATGGATGGAAACCTATAGTAAAGGTACTGGTCTAACTGCTAAAAGCACAAACCAACTTAATAGTAAATATCTTCATGGAAATTATACACACTGCCTACCCCTGGGAAGAAATTTTTCCAAAATACAACATGACCAAATTAGATGGTTTCAAATAACTGATGGACACATTTTTTTTAGAAAATTGGCCAATCAGGGCAACAGCCACAGGAGTCATCTTATTGGTTGACCAAATAAGAGATGACAAATTTAGAAAAGGAAAAGGAGCCTATTCCTGCTGGAATGCTTCAACCATACCATTTGAAACTCAACTAGAATGGGCAATGGGTAACATAAGCAAGATTGCTAACGAATCATGTACCACGGATAATTATTTACAGTTGTGGTGCATAAATGACAGAACAGCTGTTAGAAACCCATCAGTTAGCTGTTGCAAGCACAACAATTCCCATTTCAGTTGGAAATGGTGGACTGATAACTGTAATAAGAGGAAATTACCAAATGGTTATGCAACAGCATGCCCACACTTTATCACAGGAATATCTAACATGAATAACCCAGGACTATTAATGAACCATACTAAATATAGTAAGATAGTGAGTTATTTAAACAATAATATCACATCCCAAGTTGTGAGGATGCATGTGGCGTTATATACCCTGCAATGGAATATGCCAAGGATTAATGCTACCAGAAAAGAACTGAATAGACAGGAAAATTGGGCCACGATATTAACTAGACCTTTTAGACAATATGGAGAAGGTGAAACTCACGCCTACAGATCAAAATTAAAGAATATCAGTATAGAACAAACTGTGGTCCCAATACCAATGGTATATAATGGAAAAACCTGGCAGGTTACATTTCCCTTTACCATCCCTACCTCTTATGTAAAGGTAAATGGAGGACCAAGAACCTACTGGGTAGGATACCCTGATAAGTTTACTAATATAACCTTAAAGGATGAGTTAAAAAAGGACTATAATTGGTCATACATACAGTGTATCACAAAAGTGAGTACACCCCTCACATTTCTGCAAATATTTTATTATATCTTTTCATGGGACAACACTATAGAAATAAAACTTGGATATAAGTTAGAGTAGTCAGTGTACAACTTGTATAGCAGTGTAGATTTACTGTCTTCTGAAAATAACTCAACACACAGCCATTAATGTCTAAATGGCTGGCAACATAAGTGAGTACACCCCACAGTGAACATGTCCAAATTGTGCCCAAAGTGTCAATATTTTGTGTGACCACCATTATTATCCAGCACTGCCTTAACCCTCCTGGGCATGGAATTCACCAGAGCTGCACAGGTTGCTACTGGAATCCTCTTCCACTCCTCCATGATGACATCACGGAGCTGGTGGATGTTAGACACCTTGAACTCCTCCACCTTCCACTTGAGGATGCGCCACAGGTGCTCAATTGGGTTTAGTCCATCACCTTTACATTCAGCTTCCTCAGCAAGGCAGTTGTCATTTTGGAGGTTGTGTTTGGGGTCGTTATCCTGTTGGAAAACAGTTTTCGAAGGGAGGGGATCATGCTCTGTTTCAGAATGTCACAGTACATGTTGAAATTCATGTTTCCCTCAATGAACTGCAGCTCCCCAGTGCCAGCAACACTCAAGCAGCCCAAGACCATGATGCTACCACCACCATGCTTGACTGTAGGCAAGATACAGTTGTCTTGGTACTTCTCACCAGGGCGCCGCCACACATGCTGGACACCATCTGAGCCAAACAAGTTTATCTTGGTCTCGTCAGACCACAGGGCATTCCAGTAATCCATGTTCTTGGACTGCTTGTCTTCAGCAAACTGTTTGCGGGCTTTCTTGTGCGTCAGCTTCCTTCTGGGATGACGACCATGCAGACCGAGTTGATGCAGTGTGCGGCGTATGGTCTGAGCACTGACAGGCTGACCTTCCACGTCTTCAAACTCTGCAGCAATGCTGGCAGCACTCATGTGTCTATTTTTTAAAGCCAACCTCTGGATATGATGCCGAACACGTGGACTCAACTTCTTTGGTCGACCCTGGCGAAGCCTGTTCCGAGTGGAACCTGTCCTGGAAAACCGCTGTATGACCTTGGCCACCATGCTGTAGCTCAGTTTCAGGGTGTTAGCAATCTTCTTATAGCCCAGGCCATCTTTGTGGAGAGCAACAATTCTATTTCTCACATCCTCAGAGAGTTCTTTGCCATGAGGTGCCATGTTGAATATCCAGTGGCCAGTATGAGAGAATTGTACCCAAAACACCAAATTTAACAGCCCTGCTCCCCATTTACACCTGGGACCTTGACACATGACACCAGGGAGGGACAACGACACATTTGGGCACAATTTGGACATGTTCACTGTGGGGTGTACTCACTTATGTTGCCAGCTATTTAGACATTAATGGCTGTGAGTTGAGTTATTTTCAGAAGACAGTAAATCTACACTGCTATACAAGCTGTACACTGACTACTCTAAGTTATATCCAAGTTTCATGTCTATAGTGTTGTCCCATGAAAAGATATAATGAAATATTTGCAGAAATGTGAGGGGTGTACTCACTTTTGTGATACACTGTACATCAGATGCACATGGTAATGGCTAAGCAAACTTACCAATGGGAATGGGGTGCAAATAAAGCTTTACATTACGGCCTCCGAGGATTCTATGCCCTTAGTGGAAAATTATGGCATGAAATCTTTGTACCAAATAATAGGCCTGTATATGGACCACCTTACTCTAAAGGATTCTCATCATATCTTAATAAGTATAGATCATATCGATCAGGCGTGATTCAGTTATAGTTATAGAGAATTTAATCATACAGCTAGATGTAAGACCCATCCAAAATATAATATATCAGCTACATCCAATTGGAAGCACATAAAACAAGCATCTTGGTTAGAAAGAAGGTACTGGATGGTGTGTTGGGGTGATCTATACTGTTTCTAGATCCCAATAGATATAGATTGGTTACAGGTAAAAGTACTGCAGATGAAAAAGCTTACCTGAAATGGGACTTTAATAGCGAAGAACAAATTAGCACTAGATATGAAAGGAGAGAACCATTAGAGAAATTGCATAAAATGAGCCAGTGGAATGACATTGGCGGAGTACCATTTAACCTTATTTGGCTTAAGTTTTATCAGCAACATGTTGGCTATCAGTATCATGCATCGCATGGAGATGTAATAAAGCAATATACGACTGATGTAATATATACTACATTCAATGTCGTCAAAGAAATTGTAATAGATGCTGTATCCTTAGGATGGGACTTCTTGCCCACCTGGTTACAAGACTGTGTTGAATGGCTTAAACGTAATGGTTGGACAGTTTTAATTATAACTGCATCTGTGGCCGCAACATGCGCTGGTCTGGCCATCACTTGTAAATGTGTTGCTTTATGTGCAAGTTGCAAGACTGTATTTTGTTCAAACCGCAAGCCTAGATATGTGCGAGTTCAACAAAAGGTCGTTTAAAAAAAAAAAAAGATGGTCACTAAAGTATAAAGAGGGCTCTGTAAAGCCCTACAGTTATCAGATCTTTGTTACACCAGAGACAATCTTATCATTTAACTTGAAGAAACTAACCATGGACAGCAGCACCAATACCAGTATGACCAACCAAACTGTGGCGAATAGAACTTCGGATGAAGTCCCCGGCTGCTCAGGGCAAATTCCCAAGGTAAATTGGATATTAATTATTACATTAATTGTAATAGGCATTCATTATTGGATACAAAATAGAAGCAAAATTTGGCAAATGGTGTTGGTCCTACAATTAGGAAATTTGTTAATTTTTCATAAAATGCTGGTAAGATTGCTTTTGGTGCAATTTTATTTGTCTAGCAAAGGTTGGGATGAATTTAGGGGAAGAATAATAATGACAATTGTAACATTAGCCTCAGAAATAATAACAGTTATATAAATGACTGTGATACATTGATTTGATTTTTGAATTAGTGAATTTGTGTTTGCTCTCTGTGGGGCTATTGTGGATTTCCCTTTGCCTATATAGGAAAATGACTATGACTACAGGGTCATTGATGAAATCCTTGATTGTTAATTTATGATTGTCCTTATACTACTGTTATGGGAATGTATTTAATGATTTGTACCACAACAATTCCTAAATGGAAATGTGAATGTGATGTGGTGTCTTCTTCCCTAGACTAAAGAGACATCAATGGCATGTACCAACTGTCCAAGAAGATTTGACATGTGTTTTGCATTCTTAAGAAATGGAACAAGATTGTGTATAAAATGTGCATCTACCATAGAGACTGTATGGGGAACTAAAGCATATTTGCATATAGTAAATATTAGGGGATATTCTACTCCACTAATATGTACATATTTATTAAACAATGATTGGATCTTATTTGGATCAGAAACTGAACAAACTAAACTTCAGCAATTGGGTAAAATGCCTAGTACAATTGTATATCTTAACATATTGGATCATTGGTTTGGGGGATTTCAAACTACAAAGTTTTACCCGACTTATGGTACTATGAACGGTGAACAAGTAATGGTTTTTGACAAAATGGATTCTGTGTTTTACAGATTTTTGTAAAAACAAGGATTAACAATGTCCAGACGTTTGACCAAGATATAAGAAAATATCTTGATGAACATAATTTCCTGGACTGCTATATTTTGGACTTAGCACTGCAAAGTCTGCCCAAAGTAAAACTTGGATGTAACTTACCAGTGCTTACCCTAAACATGGAGCCCATTCCAGACCCATTACCGAAATGCCATTCAGTTCGCCTGACCCTAAATAAATTTTGGATTAATGTATACCTGTTGGATACTCCAAGACTGATTATTAGATCCAATCATGTGATTGTTAATTAAGATGTTCCTATTGTCTATACTTGTTTAATTGCCATGAGGGGGTGTTGGGGAAAATGTAACATACCCAAATATATGTATATGATTATATGCCAATTAAAGATTAATTATAGACTGCTGTAGACAAGAAGAAGCAGAAGAAGCGTGAACGAAAGCAAAGACTGCAGACAAGGCAAAGAGGGGTCAAATGTAGAGGAGAGGATGTGGCAACTCAGCTGAATTTTGAAATCATGAATCTAAAAAGGCAGCTCATTGACACCTGGCAGAGAATACAACAAACCACAAGACAAGGCTTCCGCCCTAGTCTAGCGAATACGCTGCAGATGCAAATGAGACGCCTACAGCAAATAACCCAAAGTATTGAGGCAAGGCGATGCTTCATGCAACAAATAAATCCCCCTCACAGAGCTAGCCCATATGGGTGTTATGAACATGATCTGTCTCATGAGTTAGCAACAATGAGAATGAATGACTGGTAAAGGAAGTAGTTTTGTAAAAAGTTTAAAAGCACAGTCACGGTGCATAATTAATAAGTGTAAAAAGTTCAAATATATTTGCATGTTTTAGCTTTAAAACCACAGTCACGGTGCATAATTAATAAGTGTAAAAAGTTCAAATATATTTGCATGTTTTAGCTTTAAAACCACAATGTACTTACCTAAAGCTAACCCTGCCTATGAGGCTATAAAAAGGAATGTTCAGGAGTATATTTTGTCTTTAATTTCTTTGATTGCTTAGAGCATAGAATTATTGACCATGGTAGGTTCATTGCTTGAGATAAATTGCTTATAGGGACATAGATATTGTTTGCCTATTCTTAGCAATAGTGTGTGTAATAGAGTAGAATTCTCAGAGGAGAATTTAAGTTTCTTTTTCAAGAATTATTGTAATCAGTGTTTTATTTGTAACTGTTTATTATATTACTTGAGAAAATAAAGTGAATGAGAGATTGCCTCTCAGATGCGATAAAAGACAACTCCTGACTTAGTGTGAGTTTCTTACTTGTCTCAAACAAGCCCACAGACCTAGAAGAAGCGGGATCAACCACCTAACGCAGATCTTCAACTCCTGTAAAGTCATCCTGCCTTAAGGTAAGTGCTGTAATCAGTACAGGTGATTGGTATTGAAGGGATGGTTGATTTGTGTCTTTGAAAACATTAGTATTATGTTAGTGTAAAGATATGTTCAAAACCTGGAGTAGGAATTTTTTAATGAGGTAATGGGTAAAGTAACCTCCAAAAGCATGGGGCCCTTATGGCCCTGGATGCTGGGCGGTACGCAAAGAATGCAGCCTTATCAAAGATCTGGAATGGATCAACCTTGATATGGTCTAGTAATGTGTTTTGGCCTCGGTTGCGGCCCTGACTCACTTGCAGAAGCATTTCTCTTACAGGAAAAGAGAAACAGTTAAATACAGTGGTGTTCAAAAAAATAGCAGTCCAACCTGATCAATCTAAAAAAAAAAAATTAAATCAGTTTGCTATTTCTACATAGCAAAAAATGTACTTGAAAGTGTAGTAGAGTAATGAAAACAAAATAAACCCAACAATTAGGACATGCATGCCGCTCATTCTGAGTAATCGAAGCATTGATTGAAAGGGGCTTGTTCAAAATAATAGCAGTGAGGATTTCAATTGGTGAAGTCATTCATTCTGCAGAAGAACGGGTGTCAATTTTGGACTTTATTTAATGTAGGAGGGGGGCAAATGTTGCACAGGTTGGTCATAGCACATTTTCTTCCGAAATACTGGGTAAAATAGGTTGTTCCAGACATTGTTCTGATGAACGGCGTACTTTGATTAAAAAGTTGATTGTAGAGGGAAAAACATACAGAGAAGTGCAGCAAATTATAGTCTGCTCAGCTAAAATGATCTCAAATGCCTTGAAGTGACAACCAAAACCTGAAAGACGCGAAAGGAAGCGTGGAACTACTGTTCGAAAGGATCAAAGAATAACCAAAATGGCAAATACTCAGCCAGTGATCACCTTCAGAAAGATCAAGGAACATCTAAAGTTACCAGTGAGTACAGAAGATGATTAAGTGAAGCCAATTCACCAGCAAGAACTCCTTGCAACGTCCTGAATGGGTTCAAATTTGCCAAGGAACACATAGACTGGTCCAAAGCTAAATGGCTTAACATTTTGTGGACTGGTGAAAGCAAAAAAAATTTTTTTCGGGTCAAGTGGTCGTAGACAGTATGTCAGACGCCCCCCGAGCACTGAATTCAAGCCAAAGTTCACTGTGAAGACAGTAAAAGCATGGTGGTACAGAATGATGATATGGGATGTTTTTCATACCATGGTTTTATGCCTATTTATCACATATGAGGAATCATGGATCCGTTTAAATACAACCCCAATTCCAATGAAGTTGGGATGTTGTGTAAAACATAAATAAAAACAGAATACGATGATTTGCAAATCCTTTTCAACCCATATTCAATTGAATACACTACAAAGAGAAGTTATTTAATGTTCAAACGGATAAACTTTATTGTGTTTTGCAAATATTCACTCATTTTGAATTTGATGCCTGCAACACGTTCCAAAGAAGCTGGGATAGGGGCATGTTTACCACTGTGTTACATCACCTTTCCTTTTAACAACACTCAATAAGTGTTTGGGAACTGAGGACACTAATTGTTGAAGCTTTGTAGGTGGAATTCTTTCCCATTCTTGCTTGATGTACAACTTCAGTTGCTCAACAGTCCGGGGTCTCCGTTGTCGTATTTTGCGCTTCATAATGTGCCACACATTTTCAATGGGAGACAGGTCTGGACTGCAGGCAGGCCAGTCTAGTACCCGCACTCTTTTACTACGAAGCCACGCTGTTGTAACACGTGCAGAATGTGGCTTGGCATTGCTGAAATAAGCAGGGACGTCCCTGAAAAAGACGTTGCTTGGATGGCAGCATTAATGGTGCCTTCACAGATGTGCAAGTTACCCATGCCATGGGCACTAACACACCCCCATACCATCAGAGATGCTGGCTTTTGAACTTTGTGCTGATAACAATCCGGACAGTCATTTTCCTCTTTGGCCCGGAGGACACGACGTTGTTAGAATAATTAAAATTGGACACCCCACCTATTAGCAAAGTGAAGGATGTAGCAAAGTAAAACATTGAGTTCCAATTAAGTTGGTGCAAGGTCGATGTGAATAGCTACAGGAAGGGAGTGAACAGATAATTGGTAGCACACAGCTCCGTGGAAGAACTCCCTAAAAACCTTATGCCGATAAGGACAGTTCAGTGCCTTGGACAAGGTCAATGGCGCTGAGAAAGCAACATCTGAAAGAATTAATTAGGACTGGTTTGAACAGACCATGAGAACAAAGAACTCAGGAGGTGTGGGCAAAATTATAAAAGCACGTTGAACCCTGCGCTCGGGGTCTGTATCTCTCTGACTTGCATTGATTATTCTCTGAAAGCAGAAGTGCAGATACCAGCTGGTGAGGCCTGAGGAGAACCAAACCTTTTCTAAATAAATTTTGTTAGACTTGAGAACTTGGCTAGTTGATCATTTGTCACCCAAAACTCGATTTATCGGTTAAATAGTAGCAGAGGATGGTTTTGGGTTTTGATAAATGATCAATTTTTGTGGTTTTAGTTAATTTTACATATTAGAGGATTTGGAATATTTTTGATTGGAGCCAGCTGAGCGGACAAATTTCCTGCACTCCCTGCGCACGCACTAAAAGGTAAGAGCATTTTAGCTCTTTTATTTAGCTGAAACTTGTATTTAGGGGGAGTGTGGAGAATTAATTTGCTCAGTGTAAGTGCGTGTAAATTCAGTGTAATTGAGGGTTTGATTGTTCTCTGGTTTTCATTCTTTCATTCTTTGTTTCTGCGAATCTCACTTAGTATAAGTTGGCCAACGACAGAGAGTATAATTGTGTGAAGTAATTAGGATAAAGGAGACTATCTGAAAAAGCTAAGGGAGCTTTTAGGGTTCTTTGTCTATCTATATGTCTATGTGAATTGGATTTTGGACAGTTGAAATAAGACTGTATTGGTTTATGTGTTTAGTTTGAGAATTGGAGCACGAGCGTGGACAGGTATTGCTGAGGTGGCGTAATTCCTGGTACCTTGTTACAGGTATCGCTGAGGTGGCGTAATTCCTGGTACCTTGTTACAGGTATTGCTGAGGTGGCCACGTGTAAGAGTGCTGAAGAGAGCCATTACCGTGCAATTGTGGAACTCCTTACCACGTAGTTTTAAGTCAATTCCAAATTAATTTTCAGTGAGATTCTGGTGAATTATTTCCCTTACTAACTGTGTGTGTTTTATTGTTTTGTCCTGAGTCTACTAACTCTTGCTGGGTATATTTGTTCTGCTTGTTTAAATGTGTCAATAGGGTAGTTGTATTTGTATGTAACATGACTGCTGCTACTGCCGGCGAATTGAAGAAGCTGGTTATGTTAAGGATTTTAGACACAACTACCTCAAAAGATAGAAAGGACGTGGAGCAGTGTTTGGCAGAGTGGTTTGTGAAACACACCAAGGTGGGCCTGTACCCAAGTGATTTTGAACCAGTACCTGACAAATTAGAGCGTCAAAAAATTGTCATCGTAGCAAAGAAAAATGTGGCCCACGCCCAACAGCGAGTTGGACAAGTTACAGCCGTCAAAAAACTCTTGGAAGTTAGTAAATTGGAAAATAAACTTGCTTTTACAAAGCGTGTGTTACAATACATGAACGGTGTGTGTGAGGAGAAGGGAGGGGTGGAGAAAGGGGTGCTGCCCACTGCTGCACTCACCGGACAGCCCACCACAGAGCACACCCTGACTACGTCATTATGTGACGAGAAGGGAAGGGTTGAGCATCTGACTACTCAGCCCACTGCTGAGCAGACCGTGGCTACGTCATTCCCCCCACCCTACTCTCACCACTTCCTCTGACACACAGACACAGATTCACAGAGCAGCACCGACCGCTCCGGTTTACCCTGACTTGACTACATTACAGATGCCGACTATGGTTGACAATACACAAGTACTTACTGCCTGATGACGTCAAGCCAATTTTTGCTTTCACTTACTTGCATCAAAAGTACACTTACACCAGACTTCCCCAGGGTTACAAAGACAGTCCTGGTATCTTTAATCAGTGTTTGCTTACTGACCTTTCTGTTCTGATTGACTCAAAGATCTTACACAAGCACACAGTCTTGATCCAGTACGTGGATGACCTTTTGATTGCTTGCACTTCAGACACTGTCTGCTTGCATGACACAGTTTCCACCTTGACTCATTTAGCCAATTTAGGTTATAAGGTGAACAAGACCAAACTTCAGGTTTGCAGACCTGTTGTTACCTTCTTGGGACGAGTGGTTTCAGTCAAAGGACATTCCATGACCGCAGACACTAGAAACACCATTTTACATCACCCTCAGCCGACCACAGTCAGTCACCTTCTGTCCTTTCTTGGTCTCACGGGCTACTCAAAGAATTATATTCCTAACTATTCTGGTATTGTTGACCCATTGAGAGCTGAAGTTACCAGATTGGGCCAGAAAAATTTGTCTGCGAAAATCACCTGGACTCCTGACCTACATGCTGCGTTCATTGCCTTAAAACAACAATTGTCACTGGCCAGTGAGCTTCAGACGCCAGACTACTCAAAACCATTTCACTTGGATGTTTCTGAAAGAGAGTGCATTGTGAATGCAGTTCTATTTCAGAAAAGGGGGAGTGAGAGAGCAGTACTTTTGTATCACAGCTCAAAATTGGACCCAGTAGTCTGTGGACAACCAGGATGTATAAGGTACTTGGCAGCATTGGCAACTGCCATTACAAAAACTGCTCACTTGGTGATGTGTCACCTCCTGACGGTCAACACGACACATGGAGTAGTCGCTTTTTTGACGTCAGCGGCCTTCACCCTGTCTAGAACGAGAAAAGACAGGATTGACAGCATTTTGACTCAGCCACACATCACTTACACTTCAGGAGGAATTGTGAACATGACTGAAGGACTGACACAGGACCAACACTCAGAACCTCATTGCTGTGAGGCAATTACCCACAAACTTCTGAAAAGTAGGGAAGACCTCAGAGACGAGCCTCTAGAACAGCCTGACTTAACACTTTTCTGTGCTGGGTGTTGTTATAAAGCAGAGAAAGGACTGATTGCTTCTTTTGCAGTAGTCATGCACACACCAGATAAGTTCGTTGTAGTGGACTCAGGAATAGTCCCACAACCAGCTTCAGCTCAATTAGCAGAAATAACAGCATTGACCAAAGCTTTGGACTTTGCTGTAGGACAAACAGTTAACATTTACACTGACTCTGCCTATGCCCACTCAGCTGTCCATGTTGATGGACCACAATGGCTGAGGAGAGGTTTGGTGACAGCGCAAGGCACCCCTATCAAACACAGCACACAAATTCACAACTTGATGGAAAGCTTGAACCTCCCAGCACAAATGGCCATCATAAAGTGCAAAGGCCACTCTAAGGAAAGTGATCTGATAGCACAGGGAAATGATGCAGCAGATCAGGCAGCCAAGACAGTAGGAGGGTACAAACTAACTCAATGTGTTGTGCTAGGGACAGAACAAGAGCCAGAACTAACAGAGGAAAGCTTGAAAGAGATTCAAGGGAAAGCTAGTCCCTATGAAAAATCAGTATGGATAGAGAGAGGAGCAAAAGAGAGTGAAGGGATTTGGAGAAATCCAGAAGGGAAACCAGTAGCCACTTCGGCACTTCTAGGACTGCTAATGAGAGAAGCACATGGACCCACACACACAGGCATACCAGTAATGACTGACTTAATTGGGTCTAAATGGTGGCACCCTTACCTTAGGGACATGATCAAACAACATGTGAGTGAGTGCAGTGTGTGCCAGTCTTTCAATCCAAAGCCAGGTTACAAGATTGACATAGGGAAATTCCCAACACCCGAAGGGCCGTTCAAAGAGATTTGTATTGATTACACTGATATGGGTCCTGACCAACGCGTGAATGGGTACAGGTACATCTTGGTGATGGTGGATCGATTTTCCAGGTGGGTGGAGGCCATTCCTGCCAAAAAGGAAGATGCCAAAACAGTGGTTAAATGGCTAAAAAATGAACTGATTCCCAGGTTTGGTGTGCCCAAGGTAATCAGGTCTGACAATGGGACACATTTTAATAACAAAACATTGGCTGAAGTTGAATTGGCCCTGGGAATCATGCACAAATTTGGCTCTGTTTACCACCCGCAATCTCAAGGGTTGGTGGAAAGGGCCAACCATACTCTAAAGGTCAAATTGGCAAAAACATGCCATAACTCAAAACTATCCTGGGTGGAAGCACTTCCATTGGTGCTTATGTCAATGAGATCCTCACCAAAGGGGGACGCCCATTTGTCTCCTCACCAAATTTTGACTGGGAGAACCATGCCTGGTCCATTTAGGGACAGGACAATTGGCAAAACGTTAGACTTAATGGAGGAAGAACTGGATGGGTATATGAAAGCTTTAACGAAGCTTATTTCTAGGATTGACCAACAGGTGACTAAAGAACAAGGAGAAGAGGACACCAGGACTCCGGCACCAGTGGTCGGAGAGTGGGTAAGAACCAAGGTCCACAAGAGGAAGTGGAATGAGCCAAGGTGGACAGGTCCATGGAGAGTGGAGGAAGTGACGTCACACGCAGTAAAGGTACAAGGTAAGAATCACAAACACTGGCACCACATCACCCACTGTGTTCCAGCAGAACCGCCATCCAGAACTACTGAAGAGGTCCAAACACAGCTGAAGAACTTGCCGGTGTGGTGGGAAGTGCCTCCCCTTCCAGAGCAAACCTCTGATTGGTGGCAAGAAATAGGGGGAGACGTGGTTACAGAAGGAGGTGAGTATATTGCTCATTGTGTAGGTGCAGACCTGACTCTTGGAGCTGGAGTGGCAAAGCAGATAAGAAGCCAACTAGGAGTGGAAGGTCTGAATCCGGTTCAGGTTGGTAAGTGTGCAGGACACACAGGAAAGGGGGTGACTGTGTTTAATCTGGTAACAAAGAGGTGGTCTACTGACAAGCCTAAGCTTAGGGATTTTATCTCAGCAGTAGCAAATTCGGCGGAGCTGCTGCTGGCACTTAATGTGCCCACTCTGGGGATTCCAAAATTAGGGTGTGGACTGGATCAGTTGGAGTGGAAAGTAGTGAAACCAATTCTCAAATCTTATTTGAGCCAAACAAGGACCCAAGTTACAGTTTTCCATTAAAGTTAGTTTAGGTACTTTCAGTAAGATGCCGTTTAACCCACCTACAGATCCGGTTGGTCAAGCCATGAGAAGGTTGGGCTGTAGAACTTGGTGTATTACCACGACTGTAATGATGCTGCTATTCATAACATTTGTGGGTTTCGTATTGATTCTCTGTGGAAAGGGGGAAGAAATAAGAAAGAAACAGTTTGATGATGGGTGGTTAGAGGTTATTAGAGGAGAGGATAAGGAAGGGAAAGACAGAATTCAGAATTTTACTAATGCAAATGACACACAGACAGGGCTAAAAAGACGAAAAAAGGGAAGTTGCAGCCCCATTTCAGCCAAGTGTAACAGTAGATATAAATTACAATGAGTCAACCACGATCCTGTTTGACATACGTACAGTTATGGGAAAAAACAGGAAAAATCTGAACTGGAGAGGACATGATGTGTATGGATGTGATAGTTGGACTCCTAGGTATGCGCTCAGGTGGGGCACGTCAGAAATATATTGTGACTCTTGGAACTCTGTATTCACTCATACTAACCCGCGCTATAAATATCAATATCGGCCTAGTTATCTACTGTCGAAAGCCGTCTGCATGTGGAGAAAGGGTAAGAGTAGAGTGTTTCCATACTTTAACATGACACTAAGCGGGGATCAAGCCTTGTTGTCTGTTCCAGTATTAGCTGATTATGGGTGGAAAAACACAGATCTATGTTGTATCACGGTGGGTGCGGACATATCAGGTAGTGATCCATTAGGGAGACTATGTCTGAAACCTAGGACTACAAGCAAAACTGACAACATAGGGAAACCAGCCCCGATTGTTTCTGAAGGAGGACAGGCAGTGATGATACTTCAGACCCAAAAACATGTGGCTGGAATGGGTAAGATACACATCAGAGGGTCTGGGGGTTAACAATTGTTTTGTTTGTGCTGCAGCTAATCCCAAATTAGCTACACATCCCATGTCAGGAGAAAACTTAACATGTTTGGTAACGTTATTTAGTACACCTATGGCTATAGAAAACACCACAGTCTGCCAAGAATTGGAAAAAGGGTTTCCCATTTCTAACCAGCCATTACCTGCGAACATTGTAGCATACAAGGGTAATTATACATGTTTCCACTCCACTGTATCTGGGCAAATCGACAGAGGGCAGTTCCCCAAAGGGTGGTGCAGCAAGACTGAAAACATCAGTCTCAAAAATACTACCTTTTACGATCAAACAACAAACAGAGCTGATTTGCTGTGGCTATGTGGTGATTTGAAAGTAAGAAGGAGACTGTCCGGTGTGTGGACAGGAGAATGTGCTCTTGTTTCTTTAATAATGCCTTTCAGGATCTTCAGACATGACGGAGTGGAGGACCCAGCTGGTGTTGTGAGAAGTCACAGACAGACCAGAGAAGTAAAACCTGGAAGATCATTTGATAAAACTGTATGGATAGATGGGATCGGCGTTCCCAGAGGAGTTCCTGATGAGTTCAAAGCCAGAGATCAAGTCGCAGCTGGTTTTGAAAGTATCTTGTTCTGGTGGTCAACTATTAATAAAAATGTGGATTGGATTAACTATCTCTATTACAACCAGCAACGATTTGTGAACTTTACTGTTCAGGCAGTAGAGGGACTTAGGGACCAATTGGATAAAACCTCACTAATTACTATCCAGAATAGAATGGCCCTAGATATGTTATTGGCAGATAAAGGAGGTGTCTGTCACATGGTTGGAGCAACCTGTTGTACTTTCATCCCCAACAATACAGCCCCAGACGGTACTGTCTTTAGAGCCCTTGAAGGTTTGAAAGCCTTGTCCAAAGAATGGAAAGAAAATTCAGGTGTAGACAATCCCTTTGCTAAATGGCTAGAAAAAATGTTTGGGTCTTGGAAAGGTCTGATCATGCAATTGGCCATGGCTGTGTGTGTAAGTTTGGCCATGATACGAAGCAAGAATAGAAGATTGTCTTTTGAATTTACTATGTCTTTTCTATTTAGCTTGCATTACAACAATACACAAATATTTAGAGGAACACTTGATAGCAAATGAATAAAGTAATGGGTAAATACAATACACATAGGTACACTTGCTTTTAGCACAGGTTACAGGTTACAAATACATCTCCGTATACAGTAGGTTCTGTATGTTTGATGATGGTTCAGGGAGGAAGGTTGGTCTGGGGAATGTGATAGCTTAAAGCAGTTTCTGGGAAGATTGCCAGAACGCCTGCTTTGTCTCACCTTGCCGTCAGGGAGACTGTGCCCTTGGGGATGGCACACAGTAAGGAGTGACCTAAGGGGGAGGTCATTGCTGAATGAGGCTGTCGTTTCTCATACTGAACCAGACTCTCTGTTAATAAAAAGATATCATCATCAAAAACATGGAACACCTTTTTGTATTTCATTTTATTTTGTGTGGTTATGTATAATCAATTTGATAACATCATAATGACATAATAGGGATTTAGAGTATTTTAGTTTGATTACATATGATTATCACATATAGGTGTTTCCCGTCTCTAAAGTACGTTAAACTCTGCTCTATCGGGTATCTGAGGGTCCATGCATGCTTTTAATTATGTAAGTTTGAGATCTGACTTCTGCTTTGGGAGAAGAATGCAATGTTTTGCATTCTAAGGGGGATTGTTAGAATAATTAAAATTGGACACCCCACCTATTAGCAAAGTGAAGGATGTAGCAAAGTAAAACAGTGAGTTCCAATTAAGTTGGTGCAAGGTCGATGTGAATAGCTACAGGAAGGGAGTGAACAGATAATTGGTAGCACACAGCTCCGTGGAAGAACTCCCTAAAAACCTTATACCGATAAGGACAGTTCAGTGCCTTGGACAAGGTCAATGGCGCTGAGAAAGCAACATCTGAAAGAATTAATTAGGACTGGTTTGAACAGACCATGAGAACAAAGAACTCAGGAGGTGTGGGCAATATTATAAAAGCACGTTGAACCCTGCGCTCGGGGTCTGTATCTCTCTGACTTGCATTGATTATTCTCTGAAAGCAGAAGTGCAGATACCAGCTGGTGAGGCCTGAGGAGAACCAAACCTTTTCTAAATAAATTTTGTTAGACTTGAGAACTTGGCTAGTTGATAATTTTTCACCAAAACTCGATTTATCGGTTAACGTCCATGATTTCCAAAAACAATTTGAAATGTGGACTAGTCAGACCACAGGACACTTTTCCACTTTGCGTCAGTCCATCTCAGATGAGCTCGGGCCCAGAGAAGCCGGCGGCGTTTCTGGGTGTTGTTGATATATGGCTTTCGCTTTGCATGGTAGAGTTTTAACCTGCACTTGTAGATGGAGCGACGAACTGTGTTCACTGACGATGGTTTTCTGAAGTGTTCCTGAGCCCATGTGGTAATATCCGTTACAGAATGATGTGGGTTTTTAATGCAGTGCTGCCTGAGGGATCGAAGGTCACAGGCATTCAATGTTGGTTTTCGGCCTTGCCGCTTACTTGCACAGATTCCTCCAGATTCTCTGAATCTTTTGATGATATTATGGACTGTAGATGATGAAATCCCTAAATTCCTTGCAATTGCAAGTTGAGAAACGTTGTTCTTAAACTGTTGGACTATTTGCTCACACAGTTGTTCACAAAGTGGTGAACCTTGCTTGTGAACGACTGAGCCTTTCGGGGATGCTCCCTTTATACCCAATCATGACATTTACCTGTTTCCAGTTAACCTGTTCACCTGTGGAATGTTCCAATCAGGTGTTTTTTGAGCATTCCTCAACTTTCCCAGTCTTTTGTTGCCCCTGTCCCAACTTCTTTGGAACGTGTTGCAGGCATCAAATTCAAAATGAGTGAATATTTGCAAAAAAACAATAAAGTTTATCCGTTTGAACATTAAATATCGTGTCTTTGTAGTGTATTCAATTGAATATGGGTTGAAAAGGATTTGCAAATCATCATATTCTGTTTTTATTCATGTTTTACACAACGTCCCAACTTCATTGGAATTGGGGTTGTATAGCAGAATACTTCAAGAGATCATGTTTCCCTATGTCAAAGAAGAAATGTCCTTAAAATGGGTGTTTCAACATGACAATGACCCAAAACATCTTGGTTACAGACAAACACGATTGAGGTAATAGAGTGGCCAGCCCAATCCCCTGACTTCAATCCCATAGAGAACTTGTGTTCTGACATCTGAAACACGTTTTTTTGAGGCAAAACCAAAACTGCAGAAGAACTGTGGAATGTCGTCTAATCATCCTGGACTGGAATACCTGTTCAGAGGTGCCAGAAGTTGGTTGGCTCCATGCAACACAGATCTCGGAAACAATTGTTATGCCACTAAATATTAGTTCAGTAATTTAAAGTAAAGTGAAACCTCAAACATTTTTTTCAGTTTATACATAAATGTTTTGAGTTTTTAAAGAAAAATGCTGGAACTGATATTTTTTTGAACAGTCTAATATTCATTTTTCTTAACTTTCTGTAAAGGATGAACACAAACTGGCTAAATGTTGTTACTGTTTTGATTTAGAACTGAAAGTGTAGTATTTTCAGTGCATTTGCATTTATGGAAATAAAAGTTATAATGATTTTGTGCTTTATTCGCTTTTTTAAAATCACTGCTATTTTTTAACACTACTGTATCCTTGTTTTCGAAACGCTCAAACCCTTGCCTCACCCAACCTAGACACATTGTTATGAACTTGGTGCAATGGCCAGAAAGGGGGAGAGTCTGGCCACCTCACCCCCATTCTTACACAAAGGTTAGTTAACCGCACCTGAATCACTATATAAAGGGGAACAGTTACTGGCACTGGCGGGAGTTCAGCCGTGGGACGGCGCGCATCGCCCGGCATTTCTGAGTAACTATTGTGCATTATAATAAAGCTATTATAATCACGGACTGAGCGCGCCTGCTGTCTGACTCCTGAAAGTGAAAGTGTGAATCATCCATACTAAAACAGTTAATATTGAGGGTTTTAGAGTAACTTTTACAAAGGTTTTACCAATCTTTACAAAAATTTTTTGTCAAAACTAAGCTTTTAGCATCACTTACTGACCACAAGTGGTTAAATTGCATGATGGGCGGAACATTTTTGTCACATGATCTTAAGGGAAATTCAAATCCCATTGGCTGTACCTCCTGTTGTCCATGCCCCTGCAGTTGAGTTAAAAAGTATAAAGAGGAAAAAAAAAGTTTTTTGGAAGTTTTTTTTCTTCAGGTTAGTTCTGCGCAGTCAAGGAAAAGAAAAGTCCTTGAAGTCTGGAAGAGTTTCACACCTCTTAACTAATTTAGAAGAGTTAAAGAGTTAGGCCGAATGCACAGACTCATTTTGATTCAGTAGTTCAAAATAAATTTGGTCATGTGTAGAGACTCGAGGTGATCCGACCACAGACCTTTTCCTGCCGAGTCTTTCTACAACAAAAGGACAGGTACACGCTGTTCATGTGCCCACCATAAGTGTTGATCTCTATACCCTTTTTATTCACTTCTACTATTAATCGATAAGCATACACTGTAAAAAAAAAAAAAAAAAAAAAAAAGTGTAAAAAAACGGTATTTTTCTGGCAGCAGGGGCACCAGAGAAAAGTCTGTAAAAAAACGGGAAAAAACTGTAAAATTTAAAACAGAGATAAACTATATTTACCATAATTAACATCTATCACTGTAATTTTACAGGAAATTGTCCTATAATTTCATGAAATCTTCTACTTTCAACATATATTGTTAGAACAGTGTCATACACCTCTAAAAAAACAGATTATCTTTATAAATGATAAAAAAAAGTTTAAGTACAGATAATTACTACTGTTACCACAAAAAATTCGATAAACAGTACGTCACAAGTGTAATACTCAGTATGAACTACATCTCACTGAACAGCTTCATATTTAGTAATTGAGCTTTATGAGACAGTTTGTTAGCATCTAATTCCAGAAACAGTTTTTGGAGTACATTAAAAGTGTATCTGAATGTAGGAGGGTAACTCAAGTTATAAATCATAAGGTTATAAATATATAAGGCATAAATTAGCCCGAACTGCAAAGGCAAGGAACACACTGCCCAGGTCTTCTAGAACCACACCACCGTCTAATACCACTCCAGTATTGGCAGGGGGGTCCATGGCTTCAGCTCCCTCAACTCTAGTCACATAGATCCCCAGAACAGTCTCCTCAATCACCCGTTCAGTTGCAGCCATATCACCATCGTACAATGGAACAGAGGGGGGAAATCACTTTCTTAAACTTAACAGTACACAAATTTCCATTTAGGACTTAACATATCTGACATCTCACTTCAACCTTTATTTTAACTCAGATGTACGTTGGCCCGAAAAGATGGGGTGGTTGATGTAACAACTCGGAGGAAACTTGTGCTTACCTTCACCCTCCTAGCGCTGATGGTATTGCGTGATTGGGGAATCCTAAATTGTAGATGAAATTGGATACTATTAAAATTATATATAAATAAAAAATTACTAAAGAAAACAAAATCAGCAAGACAAATATTTATAAAGAATTTACCAGCTTAAATAAGAAAAGACATAAAATACATAAAACAAAAAAGTAAAAGAACCAAACAGGATAAATAATAAGAATTTCCACATTTTTTCTTCTTCACTTAATCTAAACTTAACTCAGTGTTCAGTCAAAAGTAGCTCAATATTCTTCAATTTAGCATAAAATGTAGAAAAACAATTGCCAGTAAAAGGTCAGTCCAACTGCAACTACACATTTCCAACCATCTGTAAACAGAAGATACAAGACATTAATTGTTTTGTTGTAAATAACTAAAATATTATTTCTATAGTAAAGACTTTAACATTACAAATTCATTGATTATCCAAAACTGTTCACATGTGTGTGCTTTCGAGGATAAGTCACAAAACTCAGGTTTCTAATGATAATAACGTTACAGAATCACTTTGTTTTAGTATGTGCCTAACGTGACCACCAAACGAAAAGCATGCCATTCCCCTCAGGCTCGAGCTGCCTGCTCACATCTTAGTTAGCTAGCAAATATTACACATCTTTTTATTTTCTACCTTCGTCTAATATACTTCCGCATGAAGTAATTTAAGCCATTTTTACCTTTCGGGAAAGAACCTCACTGCCACAAGTTGAGAATACTGGCTGTTGAACTTGACTAGCTTAGCACTAGCTAGCACCACGGCAGTGCAACGTTATCACACATAGCGCAACCGGACTTAATATACAGTCAGCCAACGGCAATCTATTAAAATCTGCCTAAAGACTTTAATATGATTCACAGAAACCCTGGAAAGACGTTAATAAATAAATCACTATAAGCAGGTCCGCCGTTAGCGTTAGCATTAGCACGCGCAAATTAGCGTTAGCATTTTTAAACAAATAAAGCATGCACAACAATAAAACTTTAATATTATTCAACTAAAGAGCTACATTAAACAATATAATAAGATAAACATCATGATTAGCATGCAATTAGACAGATGGAAAAAGATTTTGTAAAGCTTCACATTACCTGAGATGCCGTTGAAACACAATGTGCCTTCACGATGTATTGCGTAATCCCCGGTGCGTCATATCCGGTTTCACCTGATAGCTCCTAGAAAATAAAGCAACTAAGTAAAGTTGAGTCCACTAGAAAACATCGAATGTTATGAATGGTTCATTTATTTGAGTTAAATAAACACAATGCAGTCATGTTTAGATCTAAAATGTAATTGATTTGTGTCACACCAGCATATATTCTTAATGCAAAACCAACAGGCACTCAAAACCCTTTTTTTGAGTGTGTAACTGGTAGGTTAGAGCATCATTTTATATCTGTGGTGCTCTGGTTAGAATGTGCACCCAACATGTTGCACAGATGGACTGTAATACCTCTTTCTGTTTATTGGGGAATGTGGGGATGGGTAAATTATGCTTGATTTAAATATTATACATGTAAGAATAAATCACAGTTAATAACGTTTTAAATTTAACTATGGTTTTACACAGTTTGTATAAATGCACTTATTTAACAATTCAATCTTTAAATTAATACAAATGCATAAATAAAGTAAAAGTTAAAATCTGTTTAAATTGTATTGTTGCCTGTCTCATAAGGTAGGCAATACCTTTGTTTTTTTATTTATGTATATAAAGTAGTGGTTAAGAAATGCAAAATTACAAAATATTTCTTTCTTTGCTCACATATTTTTTTGCAATTGTACATTTTTAAATGCATTATTAACAGTATTTTTATGTATTTGACAGTGATATATCGGCATAACAAAAGGTTTCTTTTTGAAAATTACAGAAGATTCTGCTATTTTTGTCAATGAAGATTACTTTATTTTTACAGTTAGTTTTGTTAAAAGTGTCATCTAAAAACTGTTAAAAAACAGATTTTTTATGTATTTCATTTATACAGATTTTTTTTGGTAAATCACATGACACTTTTCAATATACAGTTTATTCTTGTAATTTTACAAAAAAATTCTGTCTTTTATAAATACAGGGAAAAACTGTAAAAATGTACTGGTAAAATCTGTAAAAAATTTTTTTATTTTTTACAGTGTAGTTTTCATAAAATCAGTACACAACGCAAGACAACAGAGTTCAGTGGCGTAACTACAAGCTCATGGGCCCCAGTGCAAAAAATAATTTTGGGTCCTCCTCCTCATATATATAGGTCTAGTAACATTAAGCAGGTTACACAGATTCCCAAAATCCTTGGCTGTGCACTCACTGTGTATTGTGATTACATGTATTCTGATATTTTATTGTCTTTTAGTTATTTTTATATGCCGCTGTCCGGTGGGGATGCTACGGGTCTTGTGCTGTGCGGTGGTGGAGGTGTGGGAATAAACTATGGAATCAAAAAAGGGTCATAAAGATTTTGTGTTTGTAAAACAAAAGTCACAAATGTACTGAAACTTGTAAATGCATTTAAACAACTACATGCACGAAAAATCCAAATCCACAAATGAACTGGAATGTGCAAACATGAAACAGAAATTAATATTAATAATAATTCAAATGTACGAATGTGAAAAAAATATTTTAAATATATATAAATACATATTTTTTAATTTGTAAAAAAATATTAGCATTTGTAAATCCGATCTTGTGAATGTGTGGAGTTAAAATCCTCTCATTCACCTTCTCTGCTGCAGTTGCGAAACTCTTGCTGCAGTTGCGAATTTTGACCCTGTTTTGACGCCTAATTGATGGACCAATAGGAAAGCTTTAAGCTGGACCAATCAGATTGCGAGGTTTGTTTAACTAATCAGAACACTGATTTGTTGCTGTCACTCAATTTCGGCACGCTGTTGGAACACGCCTCCCAATCTCAGTCATGGAGCTTCCAGCCAGAGGTACAATGGAGAGTCAGGTAAGGAACAATGCTAGCTCATGTTTCTTTTGCAGAAAGTTCGTTTTAAAAATATAACAGGCAGGTTCTGTGTAGTGCTTTTATTTATATTGTCAGTTTGACTCCTGTGCTAGCTTTGGGTAGCTGTAGCCAATTAATTAACCATCTTTAGCTAGCTAGATAAACAGCTAGCAGCAGGGTATTCTAGCATAGCAAGCGAAGTGCATGTCGTTTGTTTTGCTCCCTGATTTCCCCCGTTTTTATATCACTGCAGCACAGTTATCTTGAATAATGGCAGACAGAATGTATCATGTGATCCCTTTTGATTCTGCGGGCTAGTTAACTAGTTAGCTAACTAACACAGGCATTTGCTGAGCTTTGGTCAGCTTTTGCAATGGAAAAAACACTGTAGGACACCAGCTTTTTAGCTAGTATATCAGAACATACAAAAAATGTCCAGTACCTCTTGTTTTACTAGTAGTTTTTCATTCATGGTCAGTCTTCAGCATTTAAGGCATTGCCCTAATGAGCTGGTATTATATTTTTGTAACACTATGTAACACGTTTTTTGCTTAAAACTGTGTTCGTATGATTCCATTCCTTAAATGCAGGCAGTGATCCTTTACACATTTTTTAAAAAATCATCAGTATAATTGCAGTAATACAGTACTCAGTATGTTACCACTAAGAATGTTTGTACTAAAGTGCTCATATTTGCCAGGGAGAGGGATCAGCAGTCTGTTTGGGGCTGATGGAATTGTGCCTTCACAATGTGCTGTGTAGCCTATGACTTTGAAACCAGTTATCAATGTTATTTACAAATAGTTTTTTTCTGTGTTTGATTCATTTGAGGTAAGACAGTACACTACATTGAATTTTGCCATGGATGTTTAAGTTGAAGGATGTTTTAATACACAACTTTCTTGATCTCGTTCTCAGGTGATGATAGGAAGAGAAGTCTTGCAAAGACTACAGTCGCGGTTGGAGCAGGCTTTTCAGAGGCAACCCCTGGATCTAGACTATTTAGAGTTTGTGTGTGTCAGTGAGATGACACTCATAAGATCACTTGCTCCTTATGTCACATTCCCCCAAGAGGTGCGTAAAATTTAATAAAGTTACACTAGGTTGAGGATCTTTGGACTGGATACAATTCAGATATGCTCGGAATCAGATTTCGACTGACCGTCTGAACATAGTGTAAGCACAACCTAAAAGTGCTGATACAAAGCTTATTTGATTTTTCCATCTCTGATAAGAAATACATGCCTTTGTACTTTACATTCTAATTTATTTTAATGTTGTATTAATGTTTCACGTGTGTGTTACAAGAAGTGTGTTCATTACATCTATTGTGAATATTTCCAAAAGGTGCTTGAAGGGCTTCACAATCTTATTACACTCATCAACACTGAGCTAGATCAAAGAAGAACCACCATTTTGGTTGATGCAGTTGATGGAGCAAGAGGACGTCCAAAGCTATGTGTTTCCAAAGACCACCTTGATTGGTCTGGCTGTCCCAAATATATGTAAATTACTTGGGGTGTCACAGAAGACAATTCGTCGTCGGATGACCGAATGGAACCTCTCAGTGAGAGACTCTTACAGCCAAGTATCTGATGAGGAACTGGACAGCCTGGTAATAGCTGTCAAAAAAGATTCACCAAATTTAGGTAAATTTAAACTCCAGTCACTTTGTTTTATTAATTATTCAGCTTTATCAGGGTTTTCCAAACTGGCTGCAGTTCAAAATGGCAGTGTTACAATATTACACTTTCTCTTACTATACATTTTTATGATTGTCACTTTCTTTTAGGTCACAGGATGGTCAAAGGCCGCTTGAAGGCCTTGGGTTACAAAGTCCAGTGGACGAGAGTCTGGGATTCGATGCATCGCGTAGATTCAGCTGGGATCCTCGAAAGACTGGTAAGTGTTGGATGCGTTGTAAGAAGGACCTACAGCGTCCCCAGTCCTCTTAGTCTTGTGCATGTGGACACCAACCACAAGTTAATTAGGTAAGGAAATTGCATTGTTATTTCATTTGATGACTCAAAAAGAGGCTTCCACTCCCCCTTTTCAAAATTCAGCTGTATTTGTTATTTATGTGTAAGTCATTATATAGAAACGTAAGAACACAGACTTCTTTACAGTGTTGATTGAAGCCAGTCTGCAACACACACACAGCCATTTTTTTACAGCCCCTTTTATGTATCTTTTTGCCCTAAATGGATTTTGAACAGTATGTTTTAGGCCAAAGTTTCTCATAACTATCGTAAAAGAATGTCTAACGTTTAGGCACACACACAAATGTGTTGATAATCTGGTTAAAGGGAATATGAATATATGTTTTCAAATAAGAAACATACAATTTTTTGTGGTATTTCAATGACTCAGTAAGCTGCACTGAATGATGTTTAAGATGGTAAAGTAGTCATATGTTTGTAGGACATAATTTACTCCAGACTGTACTCTGTTGAGTGTTAAGACTCCAAAAACCAGACCATTTTCACAGAAATTACCCAAACACATCCTATTATTTATGAAATTGTACAACCACTCACTGTGGTTCACATGCTTTCTATAATTGGTCATACATAGTTCATGCTGTACTTCCATATACAAAAGTGTGTTGCTGTTTAACGTGAACATTGTCAGTAACGCTGCCATTTTTATTGTGCAGATATGGCATTGTTTTGTTTGGAGGGATTGATGGGTTTTCAAGAAAGGTAACATACCACATACTTGTTTTAAAAATGAATAGAGAAATGTTCAGTGTACTTCAGTAGCACTGTGTACTGTAGTCAGCATATTTTGATAATCTTTAATGCACATTGGTTTTCAGTGTGTGACTGTGTGTCTAGATTGTCTATTTGCAGGCAGCTAACAACAATAAGGCAACCACAGCCTTCAACTTTTTCCTTGATTCTGTGAGGGAACATGGTTTGCCATCAAGGTAGTAGCTGATTTTTTTTTTAATATTTTTTTTTTATATATATACATGAGTATAATTAATTTGCATCTGTGTAAGAAAAATATGAATCCTTCATTCATAATTGTAGTATTTAATTATGTGTTTTTGTGTCTGAGAAAGGGTGAGAGGAGACCAAGGATCTGAGAATGTAGATATTGCACGCTACATGTTTGAGACTCGTGGCTGTGGCAGAGGCAGTTTCATCGCTGGAAAAAGCGTTCATAATCAAAGGTATCTTGCAGTTCACAATAATTCTGTTCATGAGAATACAGTGTGCGTATGTGTATATATTTTATTTACACACACACAAAATGTATGTGTATATTAGGGGTGTCACGATTCTCTAAATCCTCGATTCGATTTTATTTCCGATTTTAGGGTCACGATTCGAGTCTCTCTCTCTTTTTTTTTTTTTTTTACAGCAGAGAGGCTTATGCCAGTTTTAGATTAGTCTATGGTCAGTCATTGGTTTGATTCATCAAATTTACAATATCTTATTTCAAAAGGTGGGCTTGATAAAATGCAAAGTGATACAAGTGATCTGTAATACACCACATTAGGCACTAATGGTCAAATTTAAATAATTTAATTAAGATATAAATGTAACAATCTTGTTCGCAGTCAAGTGGAAAACAACAAAAACCATACTCTGCAGGTTAGCTAACTAGCAGCGTCGGCTACAGTGTGCTGCTCAATTTGCGTAGCGTGCTGCTCACTTTGCGTAGCGTGCTCATAGACATATATACATATATGTATATACATATGTATACATATATGTATATGTCTATGAGCGTGCTGCTCACTTTGCGTAGCGTGCTGCTCACTTTGCGTAGCGTGGGTGCTTGCGTAGCTTAGAGGGAGGGATCGTCGATCCTCTTTTTGACTTCGAGGCTCGAGATCGTGACATAATTTCGATCGATTTTGATGAAATATCGAAATCGTGACACCCCTAGTGTATATGTATGTGTAATATTGTGCAGATGTTGACTACACTGTCCACAATGGCAGAAGGATTTGCGTTAAATACTAAACGCAATTTTCCCCTGAACTCCCTCCCCGTAGAATAGAACGGGTCTGGCGGGACGTGTGGAACAGTGTGACCAGTGTCTACTATGATTTACTTCATTTCCTCGAAGAGGAAGGTGTCCTGGACTTGGCCTACAGTGTACATCTCTTCTGTGTCCAGTATGTTTTCATACCACGAATCCAGGATGACCTAGATGCATTTAGAGCAGGATGGAATGACCATTCACTACGCACTGAACACAATCTTACTCCAAACCAACTGTGGGAAATTGGTCTAATCCAAAGTCCTAATGACCATCCTGACTCTGTTGAGGTTTGTAGATTTTCTCCATCATTGGAGATTTTATTATAGTAAAACTATTTTAATTAAAAAGATTTTAAACGTGTCTATAGTTAAATCCAGTTTTCATTTCAGGATTTCAACTACTTGCCACTCGAAGACACAGACATGGATCAAACAGGAATTCAGGTTCCTGAACTGGTGTGTCCTTTGCCCAACGAACACATAGAAATGCTTAGAGAGCTATTTGATCCTGTTGCTCATTCAGCATGCTTTGGGGAGGACATTTACAGGGCAGTGGTACAGTACGTAGAAGGTGTGACTGAATCAAGTCGTTAGTCCCTTGCATTAACAAACAGACTTGCAACTGATTTTACGATGCGTTTGAGTTTATTTCCAACATTATGAATAACTGAAGGATGAAATATAAAGTATCTGTTGTGAACAAGAAACAATGAAAATAAAATGTGCATTTGAAACAAAGCATATTGTCTATTTAATCAATAAAACCATCTTAAAACACCCTTATTTGACTGCAACAATGTTCCTTTGAACAGCTCATTTGAACAACTATTATTAAAAGCAACAGCTGAAACATTGTAAGGCAGGAGAATACACCGCTGTGTAACTAGCTCTGTGAGCAAACAAACAGATGACTAGCAAAATTAACACAAGGCCATAGATCAAGTCTTCAAACCTTAAAAATTGGTTAAACCAAGCCAAAGCCTGTATCACAGGTTGCTACACATGCATTTAGAGCTTGACTGAAGTTTTTAAAGTTAGTGTAGTGTCCTGGTAGGCGGAGGGACTTGAAACACGTAGACGCCTTGGGGAGACTTCCCTGAACTATCTCCAATTGCATGTCAGAGGATGGGACCTCCCATCCGGTCCAAAACTGGACAAGGCCCCTGAGTGATGATTGAGATGCTGCATAAATAAATAAATACATTTACAGTATTGCTTTCATCCAACAAAGATTTCTTTTTGAAAACAATATGATTGAGAATAGATGCTGGGCAGTGTTCCATAAATAATGCCTAAGCACCAATTTAATATTTGCTATCGTCATTTACTTTCAGATTTCAAAAAATTCAGTGACAACAGCAAACTTGTGTTTTATTACCTGTTGCAATAAACTCGCGAAGATATCCAGCTATGCGGCACCTGGTTTCAACTGGGTAGTCTTCATCCTCCTCATCCTCGTTTGTCTTTTCCAGGGGCCACAATATCTGGTCAAGGATCATCTATTAGAGACACAGCACAAATATTTCAAGTGGGGTGGGAATAGAGGATTTGACGTCATATAAATAATAAATAAATATGAAACACTTGACACAAACCCTATTATAAAATTTATATACTAACTTGAACTATCTTTCAATTAAAAAAAAATTTAAAAAATGAAGTAGTTAAAAATCAGAGCGTTTGTGTCAACTGTCTCATATCATTATCATAGTGTTGCAATCGAAGGTACTGTTATTTGTTACTTATATAGACTTACATAAATAGACAAATTTCTCACCTGAGGCTTGATTTCAACATCTCTCTCACGGGGGAACGAGGAATTACGTCCTTCCTTTCTGTAAGTAACTGCCAAACGCAGGTCTCCTTCAAGCCTCGTCTGAACTGCTTAATCTGTTTATCTGTTTTTCCCAGGACCTGAGAGAGGGCAGGGGACAGAATTCAGCTTAGCTAGGTGTTTGCCAAATGTTGCTGAACTGTCATATGAATATTCAAACATCAGAGATGTAACTATAAATGATTGTTACAGCATGTTGAAGAAGACGGTTGAAGAGCCATTTGCGGTTTTCAGAGGTCACCCCTGGGAGATCCCACATGTCTGCTAGTTTCCAGACTGCATCTTTTTCTTCCTCACTTAGGTCTTTGTTACCATCCAACTTTAAAAAAGAATACACAACTAAATTATTTTAACTAAATATAGTGAGACATGCATATCATGTAGTCATGTGGGAAAATGGTACCCATAAAAACAGATTTCAACATATAGCCAAAACATTAACTTGTCATTCTTTATCTAATTGATTTTTGTGTGTGTATGTGTGTATGTGTGTATATATATATATATATTATATATATATATATATATATATATATATATATATATATATAAGAACACTGTTATAACTTGGTACCAGAAACAATGAATAAATTTAGCCAAGAGAAAGCATTCTCTGTCTAAAAGAACATCTTGGTCTGTATTCATAAAGCATGGAAATTTAAAAAAAAATTTTTTTTTAAACTTTCAGTGCTTCTTCACATAACTGTATAACCCATACTGAAACACCCAGTGTTGATATAAAAATTGCATCCACTGTACCATTCATTACATTACTAACAATCATTAAATTTGATATAAAAGAATAATAAGTTAAACTGACAATATAAATAAAAGCACTACACAGAGCCTGCCTGTTATATTTTTAAAACGAACTTTCTGCAAAAGAAACATGAGCTAGCATTGTTCCTTACCTGACTCTCCATTGTACCTCTGGCTGGAAGCTCCATGACTGAGATTGGGAGGCGTGTTCCAACAGCGTGCCGAAATTGAGTGACAGCAACAAATCAGTGTTCTGATTAGTTAAACAAACCTCGCAATCTGATTGGTCCAGCTTAAAGCTTTCCTATTGGTCCATCAATTAGGCGTCAAAACAGGGTCAAAATTCGCAACTGCAGCAAGAGTTTCGCAACTGCAGCAGAGAAGGTGAATGAGAGGATTTTAACTCCACACATTCACAAGATCGGATTTACAAATGCTAATATTTTTTACAAATTAAAAAATATGTATTTATATATATTTAAAATATTTTTTTTCACATTTGTACATTTGAATTATTATTAATATTAATTTCTGTTTCATGTTTGCACATTCCAGTTCATTTGTGGATTTGGATTTTTCGTGCATGTAGTTGTTTAAATGCATTTACAAGTTTCAGTACATTTGTGACTTTTGTTTTACAAACTCAAAATCTTTATGACCCTTTTTTGATTCCATAATAAACACACACGACAGGGTCGAGTCACTTTAACTGTTTAGTAAGGACTTCAGTGAGCGTTACAGCACTTTACACCGACTAGTTCCAGAACCAGAACTACAATGCTGGGACCATAAGACGAGACTCATATACAAAACTAACTGCAGAACATCCAAACACACGTGTATAAACCTGGTGCTGCATTCTGATTGGCTGAGCTGAATGTCACTCACATACTAGCTCTAACATTCAGTTTCTTAACTGAAACCACCAATCAGAATTACAGCAGCTTGTTAGAGTTCATCTGGCCAATCAACAGTCAGAAATATGAATAACGTGTAAATGATTTACAAAATCATTGGTTTGTAAGCTTTCCCGTTTTTATTAACCAAAATAACTAACAAATAAATAAAAAATAAAACAGCCAATCCTGGGCCCTCAATTATTCGGGGCCCCAGGTAAGCCCGTGCATTAAATCGCCCCTGCACACACACGTACACGCACACACACACAGAGAGAGAGAGAGAGCTCTTTAAAAGGAACCGAGCCAAAAGATCCGACTCCCTTCAAGAAGCCATAATTCCCATCACTAATATCAACACCTGAAGGTGCTGCAGTGCATTCTGTGGAAATTTCTCAGCAAGCATTAGAAGACTCACCTTACTGCTGGGTTTCTACTGATGAGAGCAAGTAATTAATCAAAGTGAATCAAATTAAAGTTAAAAACACTCCTAATAAGTCGGCTGATACGATTGTACAATACATCAAAGGAACTAAACAATAAAGGGATTTTTATTTATAGGTGACAACTGTTTTTTAATTTGTTGTTATTATTGTTAAGGGCTTAACGCTGAATGTGAAGGAATAAGATGATCTGACCATAAAGGTCCTTGTTAAAGAGCAGCTGTACATTTATTACAGTTCAGTAACACAGCTGGATGGTTATTGACTCATTTGTCAACTGTGTAAACCTCGACCCCATACACATTACCATGGTGTCACCAACGATATTAAATTTAACTTTTATTAGACTTTTCTCCACTAGAAGTTTATATAAACATTTAACAACACTTTCAAACAAGTAAAAATGATAAATAAACACGTTATTAATGAAGACTACTTATGTTCACTCTTTAGCAGAACTCATTAGCCCACATTCCTCAGATCGGTTAGTTACTAATGAACCAAAATTAACATTTTTTAAATTAACTTTATTACTATCAAACAGTTAAATGAAACGTTATAAGCTTTAAACAATCCCAATATAGGAATTGTAGAAAGTATTGAAGTGATTTAGAGATGATTCCATACCTGCATATAGAGAGAATCAAACCCAGTTTAGTGTGGAACGTTCAGGTGAGAAGATTCTAGAACTTTCTCTATTTACAGGGTTAAACGCTCCATACAGGCTGTGCTGTAAACTAACACCGTCTCCAAAACCCACCAGCTTCTTACTATATTCATCCCAAACTCATCACTACATCAACATATACATTCATTTACAGTCTTTATTATCTTCACTTTATATTCAACCTACTCATATATACACTACATGGCCAAAAGTATGTGGACACCTGATCATGAGCTTCTCAGACGTCCCGTTACTAAAACTAATGGTAATAAAACAGAGTGACCTCTATGTGACCTTTTCAGCTGGAACAGACACTTTTATGAGAAGCTTCTCACAATCCTCTGAAGTAAGTCTGTGGGAATTTGTGCCCACTCAGTCAAAAGAGCATTTGTACGGCTGGGCACTGATTTTAGTCAAGAATACCTCGATTGATGTTCCAGTTCATTTTAAAACTGGTCAGTGGTGCTGAGGTTTGTGTGGGTCACTGGAGTTAATTTAAACCAAGCTTTTCTTCATGTCAGTAGGTTAGTGCACTAACTGAGTCAGTATCAGGTGTAAAACTGTTCAAGTCAGATAATGTGACTGTTTTATCCACATTTTCACAGGTTGTTAAAATACAAAATAGAAACTTAAATGCTTAATAATATTTAATAGTGGCTTCAGAATTATATAAGTATAATGACAACATGTACAACCTCAAATAAGTTGGGACAGTACGGAAAATGTAAATAAAATAAAAATGCATTGTTTCTTACATTTACTTTGACTTTTATTTGATGTCAGACAGGATGAACCTGACATATTTCATGTTTTATCTGCTCAACTTCATTTCATTTGTTAATATATTTCTATTCCTGCATAAAGCATAATAAGTGCATTTGTAGTAAGAATGTTTTACACACTGAATGTGTGTTCTTGCTATTGCAATTAATTTCCATGTAATATTTGGTAAATCTAAATATCGGTATTTGTATCTCGTTAGGAATTAACTTTAGGATGTCCATGTCAAAACAGAACCTATAACAGCATCTAGTGACCACAAATAGTTATAATTATTAATGGAGCAAAAGCAGAAGTACAAATTCCATAAGTTAAAAAGAAGCAGCACCTTAATTCTCACTAGTCTAGAGTCTGGAAAGTAAAAAGTCTGACAATCTTTCAGCTGCTTTGTAGAGAAGAGAGCTCAGAGAGTTTGTCCATGACTGTGTTTGATATTAAAGACTTGAACTGTTGAATCATGAAGTGTAAAACATGACGTTAAATCCTAATAAATAAATGTACACTTTCCATGTTCCAGCTGATGACACACTGACTTCTGGGAATGTCCACCAGCTGTACAGAGTAAACAGCAGCGGATCCTCGATACACCAAGATGGACACTGTTTACATCTCTAGTCACAATATTCACTTTGCTTTGAAGTTGTGTTTAGTGGGTTTTCATTTATTCCACACATAATGCACATTGTTTAGTTAAGATTAGTGATGTTGCAAGTGACACTGCAGCTCCAAAGCTTGCAGCAAAAAAACAAAAAAAACAAAGCAGTGATTTTAAAGCGGTGTATAGCGGTGCATAATATTCTTCTTTTCGATGTATTTCACTAGGTGCTGCACATTTCAGTCGATAATGAATATTTTTACAATAGTTCATGTAAAAATATAAATGCAGGCAGCCAACCGCCATCGCTGTATCACACTGCCACCCCCCCCCCCCCCACCCCCCCAATCCTGATGCTGTGTGGTGTACTGTGTGCAGGTGAGTTTAGTCACTGTGCTGTGCATTTTGCAGACAATGAAGAGAAAGTCCACAGACAATCTCGTCTTTCTTTAAGAAACGTAGTACAGCGATTTTATAAGCGATATTATCATTTTAACGTAATGCTTTTTTGGATTGGTTTTCCATTCTTGGACATAGCTTGTAATATATTTGTTTATAAAAAGCACAGCAACAATAAAGTTCAATAAAAATTTATTGAAATAATTGGAGGCCTTTATGTGATTCTTGTTTTCAGTAAATTATTTGTTCCTTATGATTAATAACTCACTCAAATTAAACCTGTATATTTGTCTTTTTAAGAAATATGGTAACCAGCCTATGTGAGTGTAACACACGGCTTGAACCGTTGTGGAATAATTTCACTCTGATCGTAATTATTACAACCAGCTCTACATGTACACAGATCACAAATAAACCTTAAGATTTGTGAATACTTTATATAGTTCCTATGGACCAGTATCAGTATTTCACTAGGTTCTAGGAGGAGGGCTTGGACAGAATTACAACAGACAGAAAGTTGATAGTTTTATAAATGAAATTCTTTCATTTATTTATAGAAAATACTAAATAGAAAATAATTTTTTTTTACACTCTGGGTTTTAGCTCTTCACAACGGTATCAAAACAATAAAGTGACTCATAATAAAATACAATAAAACAAAATTCATACAAAGCTCAATTTCAGTAGCAATTTAAAGGAATTTCCCACTACAGTAATACACTTAACCCAGTAACTTAAAAGAAATAGTTAAATAAAGTGTAGTGTAGGGAATATGTATCTAAAATACTAAGATAAAATAAGGTGTATGTTGGTATGTGTATACAAAAAACAAAAAGAAACAAATATTTCCAGTCACTGCGATATAACCCAGTTCAAATTAACCCAATTTCCTAAAATAATTGTCTTTCAGGATCACAATAGCAAATATTTACATACAGTCTCGGCTTAAACTTTCAACACAATCCATAACCATTAACCAATAACGTTCAGTTTTTTATAACCCCTTTTAGTCCAAAAGGAGAAAATGTAAAATTTCACAGTCAACAAAGATCTGGTTTCTTTCCGTGTATCACGTCTCTCTGTACCCCTTTTTTCCCGTTTTCGGTGTGTGTTTCGAAGAAAGTGTGTTTATGCTTCACTACCCGGGTAGACTTAAAGGGTGTGTTCGAAAAGCTAGTGTGCTGTCTACATAGGCAGCATTTTACGTCATCCTGTGCGCGCTCGCGAGAAGGAAGCTGTTCGAAATCCTAGATGTCTTAAAATCCACACTTCTGAGGCATCTTATTATTTCAATGTTATTTTGGCTCAAGAACGAGTGAGCATCCGACGCTGCCTTAGTGACCAAGGCAATCCCAGAATGCATTGCGAGTCGGCTGCTCTACTCTCACAGAAAAATAAACATGGCTGACGGGGCGGAGAAACGAATGGAGTTATTATCAAACATAAATAAAATATTATTGATTTTTAACTTGTATAAACTTGTACCGAGTGTTTTTATTTGCAAGTTCGGGCTTGTCAGGAAATGTAACCGTTATCGGTACATGAAGTGAGGTTATTTTAACGTTAGCGTGCTGTGCTACCTTAATACATTGGTTTTAATGGCAAGATGCTAAACGCGAAACCCGAAACCCATCGGAAGCGCTATCTAAGTAGTGCGTTCGAATAATCTGCCTTATAAGTCATTGACTTATAATAATCCTCTCTACTGAGGCAGCTGCCTATGTAGACAGTAAGACAGCAAGGCAGCTCACTAGGTTTTCGAACACACCCATTGTGTGTGTGTGTGTGTGTGTTTCGCTCCCTTATCTGCGTGTCTCTCTTTCTCTCCTTCTCCCTGCTGTGCTGCTCGGTGCTCAGGTGCTGCTGACGTCACTAGCACAGCATGCTGGGAATTGTAGTTTCAGTCTGGCTCGCCATCTTGGATCTCGGGAATCTGATAACTTTTCTGTCCTTAAAAACAACCTGCATAGCGCAGCACTTCACTTAATAATGATGTACTCTCAAACATATAAAGCTCAACATAACACTGAACCAAAATATTACAACATTTTACGCTCTAATGTATATATTAGCCAAACGCTAATCCGAGCTAACACTAGGATGCTCAAAGACCCGCTATTGTAAACATAACATAACATAACATATAGCCCATTATACTCCGGTTGTTTTATTAGTATCAATCTTTCACTCACTTATAAGCACTTCCAACACCTTAATATATTAATATTTACACATAAATCCTTCTGAATTCACTTTAACTGAACTCACCGGAGTTTTTTTTCCTTCACAGTGTAACAGCATCTAATGTCAGTTTGTTCAGCTCAGGGCAAAACTCGGAAAAATACTGCAGCAGGGAACTTTTAACACAACTACAGTGTTCTAATAAACCTAATATTATGTATAGAGGCTGTGACTAAACACAAGCTCCTCTGCACACTGACACACACTCACTCAGAGAGAAAAGAAAGGAGGGAAAAGATTGCGCATGCTCTGTAGGGGTGACTCAAGTGTAAGGTGCGTTCTTAACGGGGGTTACATCAGGAACAATGAATCTGTGTCTGTATATATTGTGGCATGGAAGAAGATGCAAACGACTCAAACGGATCCATTTAAATCAAATCCCTCTTTATTGCTCTTATGAGATCAACTTAAACAGACATTTAGCTAAAAACTGTATATCTGGAGACATTCCGAACAGCTGACAACCCCAAAACATTACGACTACACATAGACGGTAATTAACACACAAGCACATTTATCAGATCCAGACACACATAATGACAGCTTAAAACATGTATAACAGAACTAACACAACATTATTACAATACAAAACCTAACTAAACAGTTACAACCCTTTTTATACGCTATTTACAACTGCAAGTGCTCATGGGAGTGACGTCACTTGCAACCTCCCTAATCCACACCGTGGGAAACGCCACATAGCCCCCCCCCAAAAGGTCAGCCGTCCCGGCGACCAACTAAGACACCCCTTCCTAACACAAAGTCAGTCAAATGAGAAGGAGGCCTACGCACCCGAACAGGCCTGCCCAACACAGCCGGCTCGGGAATGGACAATTGTGCCGGGGAGTTCGTGCACTGTCCAAAATCCGTCAATTTAGGCCTGTATGGGGCTAGGCGGTCACGATGAACGACCAAAAGCCGCCTACCCCAGCGAATCATATACACCACTTCCCCGAGCCTTGGAAGCACAGTGCACGGCCCTACCCAAGTCGACTGAAGCTTCGGACACAGCCCCTTTTTTCTCTGGGGGTTAAACAACCACACTTCCGCACCCTCCACCAGAGGTTCCCCATGGCTGCGCATGTCGTACGCCCGTTTTTGCCTAACACCTGCCCCAGTTTGGTTAACCCTAGCAAGCTCGTGGACTCCGTGCATTGTGGACAATAGTTCAGCAACAAAGGCAGGTCCGGGACTGGCTCCCTCCCCTCCGGGAGGCGGCCCGAAAGCCAAATCTACTGGGGTCCTCAGCTCGCGACCAAACATCAGCATTGCTGGAGTAAAGCCCGTAGACTCTTGCACCGCTGAGCGGCATGCCAGCAAAACAATCGGCAAGTGTCTGTCCCAGTCACGCTGGTTCTTAGCTGTGACCATGGCGAGCTGCGACGCCAGGGTACGATTGAACCGTTCAACCAGGCCGTCGCCCTGAGGATGAAGGGGGGTCGTCCTAGTTTTGTTGACACATAGCAAACGGCAGACTTCCCTCATGACCTCAGACTCAAAATTCCACCCCTGGTCGCTGTGTAGCTCCTCTGGGACCCCAAACCGGCAGAAAAACTCCCGCACCAATGCATCGGCCGTAGTTACAGCACTTTGGTCAGGTACCGCATAGGCCTCTGGCCACTTGGTGAAATAATCCATTGCAACCAAAACATACCGGTTCCCCGAGTCGGTCACAGGAAATGGGCCCAGAATATCCACCGCCACCCGTTCCATCGGGCTACCAGATTGCATCGGGTGGAGGGGCGCCCGTGGCAGCCTCGTTGGTCCCTTCTTTGCTGCACAGGTATCACAGCAATGGACATAAAGTTCCACATCCGACCGACAACCCGGCCAGTAGAATCGCTGCCGCAAACGCCGCAGAGTCTTAGTGATGCCAAAATGTCCAGCGCCCACTGACCCATGAACAGCCTGCAACACTGTATCACGCATGGCACGCGGCACTACCACTTGCGTAATTCTACGCCCATTAGCCGGATCCTCCCACACACGGCACAATACACCCTGTGCCACCCTCAAACTGTCCCAGTTAGAGCGTAAGGCCTTAGCAACTGGACCAAGATTGACAACCGTAGGCCACTCCGGCTGGGCAGATGATTCCAACCCGCACAGTGCCCAAGCAACTTCAGAGTCCGCCCTCTGAGCCTCGCCAAAAATCTCGATCGGTACATGTGGCAAAACAGTCAAAACCGGCTCGGTGGGCCTGGCCGATGCACACTGCCCGAGGTTAGCAGACCTTTCCTCAGTGCGCAGACAGTGCTTATAGTCTGCGATCGCACATGGGCGGCGAGACAGAGCATCAGCATTGCCATGACTACGACCCGGACGGTGTTCAATCACAAAGTCGAACTCTTGGAGTTGTGCAATCCACCTCGCCAGCTGACCCTCTGGTTCTCGAAACCGCATCAGCCATTGCAGTGACGCGTGATCGGTGCGCAGCAAGAAAGGGACGCCGTACACATATGGCCGAAAATGGCCCAACCCCGCAATGACAGCTAGCAACTCACGACGTGTGACACAGTAGTTCCGTTCAGCCTTGTCCAATCGGTGGCTAAAGTAAGATATTACCCTTTCTGAACCATCCTGAACCTGCGACAACACCGCGCCCAACCCATGGTCGCTCGCATCAGTGTCGATGATAAACCGCTCATGAGGGCTCGGGTATGCCAGCACTGGGGCGCTGCAGAGCCGGTGTTTCAGCTCAAGAAATGCAAGTTCCGCATCATCAGACCACTGAAACTTGACGCCACCACTCGTGAGGCGGTGTAGTGGGGCTGCGATGTCCGCAAACCCCTTAACAAACCGCCGGTAGTAGGACGCAAACCCCAAAAAACTGCGAACCTGTCTCACGTTACGTGGAGTAGGCCATTCGCGAACAGCCTCTGTTTTCTTCGGGTCAGTCTCAATGCCCGCGCCACTCACCACATGCCCAAGGAAGTTCACACGCTTCTGTAAGAAACAGCACTTGACAGGGTTAAGCTTTAAATTTGCCTTCCCAATCAGGTCCAGAACTAGCTCCAGGTTAGACAAAGCGGACTCAAAATCCGACGCGTGAACCAAAACATCGTCCAGGTAGACCACACACTTGGTCTTTGGAACACCACATAGGACACGTTCCATCAGGCGCTCAAACATGGCCGGTGAATTACAGAGCCCAAAGGGGAGAACGGTGAACTGCCATAACTCACTGCCAATTGTGAACGCTGTCTTCTCTTTATCGGCCACCGCCAGTGGTACCTGCCAATACCCACTGCGCAGGTCTAGCGAGCTAAACCATGCAGACCCGGATAATTGCTCCAATGAGTCATCAACTCGTGGGAGCGGGTACGAGTCAACCTTGGTGACAGCATTCAAACGGCGGTAATCTACACAAAATCTCCAGCTCCCGTCCTTCTTTTTAGCAAGGACCACGGGTGCCGTCCACGGACTACTAGATGGCTCAATAATACCCGCAGCCGCCATTTCCCGAATCTGCCCCTCAGCCGCTAAACGTTTCACCAGAGGGAGGCGATGTGGTCGCAAACGGATTGGCCTAGCGTCCCCCATTTCAATCGAGTGACAAGTGAGCCCCGTCCTGGTGCAATCACGTTCTGAATAGGCAAACACCCCCTTAAAACGTTCTAAAAGGTCTCGAAGTCGACACTTTTGTGGATCAGAAAGCCCCTCGCTGCTACGTTGCCACAACTCATGCAAAGGATCCGTACCCACCGCGCACGATCCTGCACCCATTCTAACGTGTGCCCCAGAAACATCACAAATCCCAACCGGAGACCCATTCATCGTCAATGTCCCACTCTTGTAATCAATGACCGCCCCTACACGCTCCAAGAAGTCCATACCCAAAATACACGGGTCTTTGATCTTACCAATCCAAAAGGTGTGCGTGAACGGTCCTTGCCCAAAGTCTATGCTGATGTCCTTGCTCCCCAGTAACCCAAGGCGGTCGCCGGTGACCGTGGACAGTTCAACAGCTTTGCCCTCAAACACTGGTGGCTCCCCCGTTTTGTTGGTCAGCAGGTCAGGCCGGATTAGCGACACAGATGATCCCGTATCCACCAGAGCTCGTTCCGAGAGCTCACCAAAGCTGCACATGATATAATATCCACTGTGTCCGGCGACCCTTGAAGAAAGCGTAGAGGGTGGGTGTAATCCATCGGGAGCCGCCCTAACCCTCACTGGGTGGCTCCGGGCCCATTTCCCGACGACCTGCACTCCGCCTTGTGACCCCTTACACCGCAACGCCAGCACACCATCCAGCCGCCAGTCGACACACGACCTGCCCCCATCTGGCCTCGAGTCTGCGGCGCCGTCCTCCACGTGCGTGTCTGGCCTGAAAGGATCAGCTCCGCCCTCGTAGCCTCGTCCACCGCCGCATCAAGTGTTTGTGGGTCTGCTAAGCGAACATGCCTCTGAAGCTCACCAGGCTCCAATGCGCCCAGGAATTGGTCGAGTGCCAGTTGCTGTTGAGCTGCAGGTGGGAACAGTGGGTAAGCCTGGCGTACCAGCAGGGCCACCTCGGATGCCAGGACACCAATCCGCTCACCTTGCTTTCTAAGACGGTTTGCCAACAGCTGTTTAGCCGCTGGCTCGCATGGCTGGCGGCAAAAACGTGACCTCAGTGCCTTCTTCAATGAAGCCAGCTCACGACGGCGTTCAGCTGGAAGTTCTACCAGCACTCTAAGCGCCTCCCCTTGCAGCGCTACACAGAGGTGGGCAGCCGTCTCCGCCTCCGTCCACCCCGCGCAGCTTGCCACGAGCTCCAGCTGTGCTTCAAACGCCGTCCAATCAGCATCGCCGCTGTAGCTCGGGAGGCGGGGCTGGCTCAACGTGTTCGCCGCTGCGGGTGGCGTGCCGATCAACGCCGCGCTCGCCGCCCGGTCCGCCGTGCTCGTCGCCTGCTCAGCGCCGCGTCTGCCTTTCGCCGATGTTTTCATCTTCCGGCCGGTCTGCAGCAAACTCGCGCATCGGAAAACTGCCGAGTACGAGCGGTCTTGCGTCTCGTTCCTGTCAGCTCCATCTGCATCCGTTCGATTTCCTCTGCGATGACATTGATTTCATCCCGCAAAGGCACTTCTGACACCAAATGTGGCGTGGAAGAAGATGCAGACGACTCAAACGGATCCATTTAAATCAAATCCCTCTTTATTGCTCTTATGAGATCAACTTAAACAGACATTTAGCTAAAAGCTGTATATCTGGAGACATTCCGAACAGCTGACAACCCCAAAACATTACGACTACACATAGACGGTAATTAACACACAAGCACATTTATCAGATCCAGACACACATAATGACAGCTTAAAACATGTATAACAGAACTAACACAACATTATTACAATACAAAACCTAACTAAACAGTTACAACCCTTTTTATACGCTATTTACAACTGCAAGTGCTCATGGGAGTGACGTCACTTGCAACCTCCCTAATCCACACCGTGGGAAACGCCACAATATACAGATACATTATACAGTTGTGGCCTCCCCCAATGAGCTAGATGCCAGACAACGCCACCCCTTGGTTTATTCCTGGAGCTCCGTGTACAAGAAACTTACAAACGCAGGTTTAGAAAAGTACAAAAGATCAATTTTATTAAGTGTTCTGAAGTCATTAAAAACCACTGTCAGTTTGGTTTCAGGACAAGAATAAAACAAAACACAGGCTCTGCTCAATAGGAATAATTGGGGGGAGCTGGGAAACCCACAGATATAATGTCAGTAACAAACGTGGCTAAATTCTATGACTAAGAAAATACACTCTGCAGTAAAATACGACACAGTGATCTCTCACACTACACAGCACTGCAAATCGATCACACTGGTGAACAACACCCGATTATACCCACCAACCTGTTGGTTTCACACCATCCCTCAATTACCCTGCACAAGACCTTTAAAAATAGAGCAGCATTCCCATAAAAGCTAAGGCCTATAAGTTTGAGGATACAACAATAAAATTGCAAATAGCAGCACAGTCAAACAGTTTCCGAGTACAAAGGAAAAAAAAAGAAAAAAGAAAACAGTTGGCAACCCAAGCAGCTGTACAAATCTATAAAGTGCATACAAAGAGGTAAAAATGTTACATTCTGTACATTAATTTATGAAACACACCATAGAACACTTTTCATAATAATGTAAACCGAACATACCAATTTTCACTGAGCAACTGGATAATGCTCCCAGGCAAATATTACGTGACCTCGAGCCTGGACAATTAAAAATACACAAAGAATGAATTGTGATATACAACATAGCATGCACTTTACTATCTTTACTATACAATAAATACTCTACCTAAGTCTTAAACCAGTAACTTTATTAGCAGCATCCAGGCTAGCAGTAGTAACTATAACCAGTCGGAAACCAGCAGCAGTAGCCAGAAGCTACAACCAGGGGCCACAAAATGGTTATTTAGCTTAACTACATGTTTAATAAATAAAACACATACATATTTGCTCTAACATAGAGCAAACGGCATTAGTCAGACACTATACTGCTGTTTGTGTTCTCCCACACGGCCAGGTTACTTTAGCTGCTGGCTAATAAAAAGGCAAAACAGCATCGAATTATCAGTCATATCGAAACAAAACGGAACCGAAATAAACCGATGTACTCCACAGTACCCTTTCTTACATGCGGTTCTATATCCACTTTAAACTGTACACCACGCTGTCGTGAAACTGCACCAGCTCAGCTCTACTCAGAGCAGCTAATGCTACCGGTGTTCTGTCGATTTATCCTACCCATCGATTTGTCCTACCGAGCATGCGCACATCAGTTTTTGACTCGATGCGGGAACGCCTATAATTCTGTGCTACCTTTGCCTATTTTATTTCTTGTAGCGGTTAGTAACGTGTGGTTTCGTTTTAATTCTTTAAAAAGTTTAAAGTTTAAGTGTATGTAATGCCGTTATTATGTGACTTTAAAAAAAGAAAGCTATATAAAAATATGCAAAGTGCTCAAATTAGCTGTACTTGTGTGATTACTGTTGAATAACTGTTTATCTAATAACGCTGTGTGTTGTTACGACGAATCTTTTTGTCGAGAGGCCCTGAAGAAGCAGTCGGAGAATCCAGAAAGTACTCTTCAAAAACACTTTATTAAGTGTAAGAAATGATCTGTGAATATATGTCAGAGCTAAGCCGATCGGCGCTGTTTTTCTCCTGTAATCGGGATGATCACCAGCCAAAAGAGAGCGTGCGTCTGAGCGCGCCGGTTTTTTAAACTAAGCTAGGCTCCTCCTCCTTCACTGCTGGTGGAGCCAATGAAATGTGCTATAAAGCCCAGGGCTCCGCCTCCCCCCTCGGCCGGGGTCTGGAGGGACCCTACCAAGAGATCATGGTAGGCGCCATTTTGAACAAAGGGCCACGTGGGAAAACTGGGAAAATGCCGTAAAACTTCCCATATTAAATTTACGTTTAATAATGTTCCGAAAATCCTAACATCCCCCCTTGAAAGCATCTTAATGCTTTCACATTAACTTTTAACTTTAGGTTAGGTGTTTCTAGATTCCAGGAGAAAAGGATAGCCGTCAGCAACCCCCAATTTAACCCCTTCTGACTACATGGCCACTGGGCTGAATTTTTACAATAAAAGGTATCTAAAAATAAAAAGGCTGCCAGTTAAACTAAAGGAACCGTACCTATCGCAACAGCTCCTAACCCTAAAACAAACAAACAAACAAAAAATAATAAATAAAATAAAATAAGAATAGGAAAACAAAATAAAGCAATTTGAAAAAATAGGAAATCAAAAACGAGAAAAAATAAAAACAATGGGTGCGTAGCTTCTACAGGAAGTCCGTTCAGGTTGTCCTCCACCGGACGGAGCTGCAGATATTCAGAAGGGGCCCATAGCTCCTGTTTCTCTGCATGGCTCCTACTGTCTCATGGATTCTCCCCTGTCGGTCTTACCTGCTTCCGCAGCGGCACAAACATTTAAACGATGAAACAGAGAATATCTTTCCTAAAAATAGCAGAGTACCAAACATATATACATCGTAAACAATCCTGAGCTAACCCCTTGCGTTTTGTAGCTAAACTATGTGTGTTGTACTTAACTAGTGTTTTCAAAGATGATCTGCGTGTCTGCGAACTATATGCTTATGTTTTTCCCTCCTAGTCTAACCAAATCCTTTCTCTTCTTCTTGTTCCGGTAGCTCCTCTGGACTCTTCTTCCGCATAGTCGGTTTTGTCGGGCTTTCTGCTGTGTTTTGTTCCCTGTAGGCGGGTCCAGTTGGTGGCACTTCTGTCCCTCGGAGTGGGTCTTCCAATTCCCACGAAGTCTGTCTCTGCCAGTCCTTCCACGTCTCCTTCCTTCCTCACGGTGTATGATCCGTAGTGCTGGTCCTCTCTCCTCATTTTCTCTGGTCGGTTTTACCTTTAATTAAGCAGAGTTAGTAGCACTTATGCCGCTCGAAGTGGGTCTTCCGGCCCACCTTCAAGGGTATCCGCCGTCTCATCATCTATATGATATTTAGACAAATCAGCCAACACCATCTGGATAACTGGTGGATCCTGCCCCCCTCTGCTTCCTCCACTCACTACTTCTACCACAAATTTTTCTATTAATACCCTGATACACGGGACACCACAACAACAACATACCACTAAAATTGCCAATCCCACACATACTGACATCACCAAACTCGTAATAGCTCCCTTCCATGGTCCAAACATCTTTTCTAGCCACTTGACCCATTCTCTTACTAGTCTGACACGCCTTAAGCAGAATTAAGAATCACCCTCAAGGATGGGTGCCTGCAGATCCTGTCCAGTCCCTGCGAGGGTTCTGGTCGGAGGTTCAGCACGGACGCAGTGGCTCAGATGATACCAGTTGTTACCTTTCTTCCCTCTTACTCTGACTGCATGTGAAGTGGCTTCAGTCACCTCCCAAGGTCCGGTCCACCTCGGCTGATCCCACTTCCGTTTGTGTGCCTTGATCCTGATCCACTGTCCTGGTTCCACCATAGGCAGCGCTGGTGCTCGTTCCTCTCCTTCTTCCAGTTTCTGGGGAGAGATACTGATAACAAACTTAGTTAAAGCCTCCATGTAATTATCTAACTCTTCATCCCACAAACTTAACATTTTGCCTACAGCTCTATCTCGTGGCGGACCTGGCATGGTTCGGCCAGTCAGTAGCTGGTGCGGTGAGTAATGAGTGTCCCCCCTAGGGGAGCTTCTCATGGACATGAGCACTAATGGCGATGCTTCAACCCAAGTCATCTTGGATTTATAGCAGGCTTTGGCCAATTTGGTCTTGATTGTTTGATTGTCTCTTTCTACAATACCCTGCGAACTTGGATGATACACTGAGCCAAATTTATGGGTTATACCCAGGGCTTTTTTCCACTTCTTGTAGTTGCTTGTTGCTGAAGTGGGTCCCATTATCCGACCTGATTATTGTAGGTACACCATACCTTGGAATCAGCTCGGTCTTAAGCCATTTCACTACAGTTTTGGCATCTTCACGCCTGGCAGGTATGGCTTCCACCCACCTTGTGTATCTGTCTATCATTACCAGTAGGTAACGATAACCCTTCACCACTCTGTCTGGACCCATGTCAGTGTAATCAATGCAAATTTCTTTAAAAGGTGCGTCTGGTACTGGAAAGTTTCCAATAGGTAACCTGTAGGTTGGTTTCGGGTTATTCTCCTGGCACGCCCCACACTCTCTCACATGCAACTGAACCATGTCTGCTAGATTTGGATGCCACCAATTGGCCCTAAGGTGATGCAGCATGGTTTTTGTCCCTACGTGGGTGGGACCATGGGCTTCGATTAGGAGCAGCTTTAATACGGCCCCTGGTGCCACTACCTTCCCTTCATGATTTCTCCAGATTCCGTCTACCTCTTTTGCCCCTTTCTGTAACCAACTATTCTTTTCATACGCTCCTGCCCTCTCTTGCATCTGTCTAAGATGAGTGTCTGTAAGTTCCGGCAGACTCAGTGTCGTCATTGCTACCAGCTGTCTCACATAACCCCCCGCTGCTTTAGCTGCTAAGTCGGCTGCATTGTTCCCCTGGGCTACCGTGGTTTTCAGGTTGGAATGTCCCTTACACTTAATTATGGCCACATGCTTCGGTAGGTGTACTGCTGTCAACAGTTCCTGTAACTCCGTCATGTGTTTAATAGGGGTGCCCTGCGAGGTGACTAGGCCACGTCGGAGCCATTGAGGTCCATCTACGTGTATGGCTGAGTGAGCATAGGCTGAATCCGTGTAGATGTTAACTCTCTTGCCAGCTGACAGCTTCAGTGCCTTAGTTAAAGCAGTGATTTCTGCCAGCTGGGCGGAAGCTGGTTGCGGTATGATCCCATCCTCTACTGTCTCAAACTGTCCCTGTCTTTCGCTTACCACAGCATATGAGGCTACCAACCCCTCGTTGCTCTTGTAGCAGCAGCCGTCACAATACAGGTCCATGTCCCTTTCTCCTAGAGGTTCGGTGCTCAATTCCTCCCTAACTCTCAGCGCTTTACTAGCTACTAACTCACAGATGTGTACCTCATCTTCGTCTGTTTTACCAGGAAGTGTGCTAGTCATATTAACAGTTTTTGCAGCAGGTGCAAAAGAGATGCTTGGCTGAAGCAGGGTGTCACTAATCTTTGAACGCCTAGCGTTAGATAGTGTAAACGCAGCTGAGGTCAGGAATGCTACCACGCCATGCGATGTGTTGATTACCAGAGGATGACACATGACAATATGGGCTGTTTTGTCCACTGCTGTGGCTAATGCTGCCAAATGTTTCGTACATTGGGGTTGTCCCTGTACTACTGGATCCAATTTTGAGCTATGGTATTGGAGAATTTGTCTTTCCCCATTGTGTCTTTCCCCATTGCTCCCCCCTCTCTGAAAAAGAACAGCATTTACAATGCCTTCTTTTTCAGAGACATCCAGATAAAACGGTTTAGTGTAGTCGGGGGACTGCAAATGCTCTGCAAGTGCGAGTGCTTGTTTTACTTCTACAAAACTGGCTTCCAGGTTGGTATTCCACTCAATTAGAGCAGTGAGATTACGTTGACCCAATCTGGTCACTTCAGACCTCAGTGGTGAGGTTATGCCAGTGTAATTTGGGATGTAATTTCTACTATAGCCTGTTAGACCTAGAAAAGATAGCATCTGGCTGACTGTTTTAGGTTTAGGGAAGGCTCGGATAGTTTGTACAGCTTTCGTAGTCAATGTGTGTCCCTTTGGAGAAATGCAACGCCCTAGGAAGGTGACAACGGGTCGGCAAACCTGTAATTTGGATTTGTTGACTTTATATCCTGATTGTGCTAACTTACAAAGGACTGTCTGTGTGTCTGTTAAGCAGGTGCGTGAGTTAGTGCAGGCAATAAGCAGGTCATCTACATATTGGATTAGTGCTGTGTCAGTGTCTAGCAATTGGTCAGTCAGCAGCTGTGAAAGGTCTTGTTTTAGACACTTGTTAAAAATGCCGGGACTGTCCTTGTAACCCTGTGGTAATCTAGTGTAGGTGTATTGTTGTCCCCGATATGTGAAAGCAAAAATGTTAGCTAAATGTGATGGTATTGGTATGCAGAAGAAAGCATTAGCTAAGTCAATAACTGTGAAGAACTTGTGCTCAGGGGTCAAGTTCTGTAGTGATCTGTAGGGGTCCGGGACCGGTATGTTCTCAGTGACAGTCACCTGATTGATCAGTCTCAAGTCGTGCACCATCCTATATTCGTTCTTGTCTGGCTTTTTGACAGGAAGTATGGGTGTGTTCCAATTTGATTGGGTTGGGAGTAAAACACCGGCATCCAATAGGCCTTGTATGACGTGGGAGGGAAACCTGTTCATAACGTGTATTGTCCACACACTTACAATCAATTTTCCAATACTTACTGTCCAGCGTTCGTGACAGGTATGGAACGTCCGTCGGTGCATATGTCAGGGTCTGTGCATGACTTACCATAGGACCAAGGGATCTAGCTTCAAAACCTTTAACCAACAGCAGGGAGACGTGTGGTGTCAGCGAGGAATCCGGATCCCTTCTGAAGTACTCCATCTGCTCCTGGTTTAGCTGCACTGCTGCTGCTACTCCCTCTGGTCCTAAGAAAATGGCTACACTACACAATTGGTTATTTAACCCTTCCATGTTTTGTTTCCATAAGTCGTCGTACAGGTCATCAGGGTCTCTGGTGTAGTACAGGGTACAATGGTATGGGTCTTGGGGCGGAATTAGGCAGGCTTGTGCCATCAACCAGGGTTTCCACAAGTTAAATACATACATTAAATTGGATGTGGTACCTTGTTTGTCGGGTGTGGTCAATCTAGCCCAATAGATGTCGCAGGACTGAGGTTTTGGCTCAGAAACAGGCTGCATTACACAAATTCTGGCCTCTGGAGGAGGCTCCTGGCCTGGCAAAACTAACTTTGTACCTTGTGGGGCACAATATACAGTGGCCGATAATTTGCACAATACATCTCTGCCCAACAGACAAATAGGACAAGGGTGGTGAAATATTGGGTCTGCGCTGTTCCTGAGTATCCAACAGTGGTGATTGTGTTTGAGGTAAGCGGAGGAATCCAATTGGGCTTACCAGTGATGACCGAAGCTGTAGCTCCAGTGTCAATCAAAAAGTCAAATTGCTCACCACCTACCCCACAGGTAACAATTGGTTCTGGGAAAATGTCACGACCTGTGGTGGACACTGGGCAGCATCAGTAAGGGCCTCCGGAGTTTCCAGGGCCCTGGGGCTGGTAAGCAGGTACTAGGGATTGATTTGGAGTTTCGGGATGTGTTTGTAGTGCAGGTCCCTGGGTAAACCACGGCCGCGGTGTCCCCGCAGGCTGGCTAAAGTAGGGACAATGTCTTGCCCAGTGGTTTGGTTCATCACAGTTAAAACATCCTGTCTTACTGGCTCGTTTTTGCTGGGAGTATGGCCTGCGTGGGCCTCCATTTCGCCTACTATGTGGAGTTGCCCACTGCTGTGCAGGAGGGTTGGGACAATGTTGTGGCTGGTACTGGTGCTGGTATTGGACAGGGGCAGGTTGCTGTATGTACTGCTGTGGCATCTGCAATGTTAACGGCTGGGCGGGAGTTGCGGTTTGGACCGGTTGTACATTATCGTTGGCGAATGTCTCACTTACCACCAATTGCTTCTTTTTACCCTTGTTGTCTTTTTCTGCCAGTTCCAGCTTAACCAGGCGTTGTTGCATATGCTGTAGAATGTCCGCCTGGTCTGACTCCTTTTTATTATGTTTGGTGATGCAATGGACCACAATGGCTGTCCACTCGTCCTCTGGTTTATTCAGCAGTCCTACTACATCGTCTAGTTTGTCCTGTAAAGCAGTTGGGAGTGCTTTGACAACTTGTGTCTTAAATAATAATGAGTTTACTGAATTATGGTCATGTCGCTCTCCCGTACACTGTCTCCAGGTCTTCTGAGCTCGCCTCAAAAATTCACCTGCCTCTTCACCCTTATTCATAGTCATGCCCTCCAACGCCTGTAGGTTCTGTTGTGTGGGATACATGCTGCGTAACGCATCCCAGACATCTCCTCTATGGCGTGAGAAAGGGGTACGAGATGTCAACGCGGTAGTTCTTAGCTGCGTTTCTATTCGCCCAAAGGGTTCCTTGTAATCCATTCTCAGCATTATGGCTCTAAGATCGCCCATACATAAATTGTCAGCTGCGGTTACTTGTTCAAACTCCTCTATCCAAGGTTGGGCTCCTTTAACTAGGGGAGGTAAACTATTCACTAACGATTGCATATCGCGGTGAGACCATGGGACAAAAACCTGACCCCCGGAGGCAGTTTCAATTAGTGGGAGTTGCAGGTGTTTCCCGCTTCTTAGTCTGAGTCCGTCGTCAGGGTGGTTGATGGGCTGTCGATGCATTTTATCTAACATATAATCGTCTTCTAGGTGTTCCGAGATTGACGAATCAATGGGGTTCACAGGTGGTGGAGTTACATTCATGGGAAGTGCCCTATAGTCTGTACTAGGGGATTTACGTGGTGCAGTGGGCATGGCTACAGGGTGGGTCCGTGTGACGGTCAATGTGGTGGGGTGACAGTCCTGCTGGTTTACCTGGGGGTATGTCATTGGGTGGGGGCCAGTTGATGTCAAATGATAACCAGTCACAGTTATCTGTTCAGGGGGTCCAGGTGGCTTGGATATGGGGGATATAGTTGGGAGAGCTTGAAAAGAGGATCTGGTCTGGTCAGAGCCTACACTATCTTGTTCTGACTCACCACAATCACTACGATTGCCTTGAGGTGAGTGTGTAGGTACCTGTTCGGGGAATCTTACCGTGTTATTTTCGGGTCTCTGTTGTTTTGTGCCAGCTGGTGACTGTTGTAAATCAGCCATTCTATCTACGGTTTGTTTGTGTTTTTGCCTTAGGTTAGCCATTTCGGCGTTTAAGTCGTCCAACATGGCCAAGTGTACACTTAACTGCCCTCTGGTCACTACCATAGTAGTCTCTTGGGCTTCCGGACGGTGATGTGTGGGTGAAGCAACATCCTGCTTAGTGGGATCTGAATGCTCCCCATCCCTCAGCGACATCTGCTGGAGAGCTTTCAACATATTATTTGCATTTTCATATGGAGGAGGAGCCGTAGGTAGGGGTACTGTACCAGAATTCAAAACTGATGGATCAGGGACTGGTAATTTAGGCTGAGGTGCGTCAACGTCTGGAGTCACTAGTCCTTTGCTCATTTCTCTATCTGCCTTGCTTATTACAACTTTCATATGTTGCAAAGCCACCTTAGTTCTAACTAGTTGGTCCTGCAGCTTTATCAGCTGTCTTCTGTAGGCTAAAGACTTCAGTCGCCCTCCTCGATCTAATTTCTCCTGCTGTGCCCCAACTTCTCCCTGCTGGTGTTCCAAGATTTGTAATCTCTGTGCAGCTGGAGGAACAGGCTCACTTGAAATTGGATACAATCCCCTAGTTACCCAACTATGAAATAATTTTTTATATTTTTCCCCTTCCTTGTCTCTACCTTTTACTGGAGTGGTGTCTTTAATCCTATTAATAACTACCTGCTGCAATTGTCCTGCTGTTAGATCTCCCATTTTAGGTTAAGTTTACTGTATATATTGTTATCAAAGACCTGAGCAGTCAAACACAAGTGTGATGGACTGGATAAAGTGTCAAGCTAAAAGGCAACGCACATCAAGTTATTCACCTGGGGAAGAACTGGTCTTACTCAGAGATGGGGAGTCGCAGATAATGTCAGTCACTCGTGATGTCACTTTAGCTCCGCCCCTTGAGGGTCGTCCAGGGCCCCAGTGGGATTCCTCCAATTCACTATCAACTACAGAGGGGAGCACATACAGTATTTCTAAAGTTTATCATCAACACTACAATGGAGGCCTTAAACTTTTGGATCACGTAGACATGTGTTCCTAACTTCACAACCCCCACACATTAGAACAAAGAAACAATAGAACAATCTCTCAACAATACATGCACCAACACACCCAGCAAATCTCTTATCACAATCAACAAGCACTGTGTTACTCTCAAATAATTTTAATCTTATTCACTATAACAACCCTGATTAAGGAGATTTTCCTTAATTATTTGTGAAAATGTCCTATTCTTCTCAGTTGAGAGAGATAATACTTTTCACACATGGATGAATTCTACTCTAAGTGCCCTCCTCCCTAGTTTAAGAATTAAAACCTATTGTTCAAATACTATTCACCAGGGCTTGTAAGTCAATGGATTCTTCCAGACGCTACCACATTAAAACACACTTAATAAGGTACCATAACAAATACTTCATCTTAACTCAGTTATTTTAATACTGGGGGGGTCTCTTCGGTGTAACAGGAGTGGATATAAATCTCACAATAGTTGTTTTTAATTCAAATGTAATAGAAGAAACATGTTGATACAACATGTAAAACAGTTAGGGATGTGTAATGTGTCATTTCAAATGACATAAAACTTTTTCAAACTGTATAACCACTAGTGATGTGTCGTAAAATGATTCGAATCTATGAAACGGCTCCCCAAACTGAAACAAAGGAGCCGACTCTTCCGGGAGTCGTTATGTAAATATGCGGCTCTTTAAAAGGAACCGAGACAAAAGATTCGACTCCCCGTCGCAAAACCCACCGCAGCAGTCTCCCAGCCGCGATTTCTTTAGCATTTTTATATTGAAATTAAATTATTAAATTATCTGCAACAACTTACACACCCCAGGCATACGAACACAAAATAGCCGATGGACAAGAGATACGGCAAGCTGCGCACATAGAGCCAAAATGGCGCCAGCGGACAAAAGATAACCACGCTGCGCTCCCAGAGCCAAAATGGCGCCGGCGGACAAAAGATAACCACGCTGCGCTCCCAGAGCCAAAATGGCGCCGGCGGACAAAAGATAACCACGCTGCGCTCCCAGAGCCAAAATGGCGCCGACGAATAAAAGAACACATGCAGACCAAAATAACACAAAGCACACACACGGTTTCACCCGCGGTTCACAGACAAACATACACAGAGATTTACTGACAAACAAAACTCCTGATGTACTATTTTGAACCGAATTTAGAATTTAGGGTAATCTAATTAACCGAACTCTGTTCCCAGAACAGTCAAATCCGAATTTTAGGACAATCTTATTCATAGAATCCCGTTCTTGGAACTGCCAGACTCTTAAGATTTCCACGCTCGAATCATAGAATCCCGTTCTTGGAACTGCCAGACTCTTAGATTTCCAACGCTCGCTTATTCATAGAATCCCGTTCTTGGAACTGCCAGACTCTTAGATTTCCAACGATAGAATCATAGAATCCCGTTCTTGGAACTGCCAGACTCTAAGATTTCCAACGATAGAATCCCGTTCTTGGAACTGCCAGACTCTTAGATTTCCAACGATAGAATCATAGAATCCCGTTCTTGGAACTGCCAGACTCTAAGATTTCCAACGCTCGAATTATTTTAGATCTATAGAATTAACCCAGTCCCAGACTCGTTAAAACTTAGATCATTCGAATCACGCGCCCCTGCTTTTGAAACAGACAGACACGTTTCGCTCCAATGGTGTTCCGGGTGGGGCCCTGCCGAACACAATGGCGCCCTTTACCATTTATTTTGACCGGTCTGGTTCGAACTCAGCAATCAGGAAACACACACTTTAGCTCCAGCATATATTCACAGTTTTAAACTATCTAATGAAACTTTAGTCATTTAATCAGACACTTACGGATTCTGAGATTCAATTTCATACTCAATACGCTAAATAATAAATGCAGCTAATATATACAGAGAACATCTGTTTACCTTGTGTAGGCGCGCCTTGTACTGAGTACAAAAGATTCTCAGAATCCCGGTCTTAGCTCAGTCAGCTGAATCAATTTTGATGCTATTTCAGGCCTCTTCGAACCATCCTCTGCTACCATCTGTTACGACGAATTTTTTTGTCGAGAGGCCCTGAAGAAGCAGTCGGAGAATCCAGAAAGTACTCTTCAAAAACACTTTATTAAGTGTAAGAAATGATCTGTGAATATATGTCAGAGCTAAGCCGATCGGCGCTCTTTTTCTCCTGTAATCGGGATGATCACCAGCCAAAAGAGAGCGTGCGTCTGAGCGCGCCGGTTTTTTAAACTAAGCTAGGCTCCTCCTCCTTCACTGCTGGTGGAGCCAATGAAATGTGCTAAAAAGCCAAGGGCTCCGCCTCCCCCCTCGGCCGGGGTCTGGAGGGACCCTACCAAGAGATCATGGTAGGCGCCATTTTGAACAAAGGGCCACGTGGGAAAACTGGGAAAATGCCGTAAAACTTCCCATATTAAATTTACGTTTAATAATGTTCCGAAAATCCTAACAGTGTTAATGTTTTATTTTGATAATATGTACAGTTAAGGTTGTGTAAATTTTAAGGTTGAGTTTAAAGTTAATTACTGATGGAATATGTTAAACATTTATTACGTGTTTTATGTACTTAGCTATTGGTATGTGTAAAACTATTTTGTTGCTGCTCCCTTGTCAGTTCAGTTCTAATTATTTGAGATTAAGATATCCCTCATAGAGGGTTAGAATATTATTTACTACAAAATGTTTAGTATTTATATTACAGATCTGTAAAATATATATATATATATATACAGTGTATCACAGAAGTGAGTACACCCCTCACATTTCTGCAAATATTTTATTATATCTTTTCATGGGACAACACTATAGAAATAAAACTTGGATATAAGTTAGAGTAGTCAGTGTACAACTTGTATAGCAGTGTAAATTTACTGTCTTCTGAAAATAACTCAACACACAGCCATTAATGTCTAAATGGCTGGCAACATAAGTGAGTACACCCCACAGTGAACATGTCCAAATTGTGCCCAAAGTGTCAATATTTTGTGTGACCACCATTATTATCCAGCACTGCCTTAACCCTCCTGGGCATGGAATTCACCAGAGCTGCACAGGTTGCTACTGGAATCCTCTTCCACTCCTCCATGATGACATCACGGAGCTGGTGGATGTTAGACACCTTGAACTCCTCCACCTTCCACTTGAGGATGCGCCACAGGTGCTCAATTGGGTTTAGTCCATCACCTTTACCTTCAGCTTCCTCAGCAAGGCAGTTGTCATCTTGGAGGTTGTGTTTGGGGTCGTTATCCTGTTGGAAAACTGCCATGAGGCCCAGTTTTCGAAGGGAGGGGATCATGCTCTGTTTCAGAATGTCACAGTACATGTTGGAATTCATGTTTCCCTCAATGAACTGCAGCTCCCCAGTGCCAGCAACACTCATGCAGCCCAAGACCATGATGCTACCACCACCATGCTTGACTGTAGGCAAGATACAGTTGTCTTGGTACTTCTCACCAGAGCGCCGCCACACATGCTGGACACCATCTGAGCCAAACAAGTTTATCTTGGTCTCGTCAGACCACAGGGCGTTCCAGTAATCCATGTTCTTGGACTGCTTGTCTTCAGCAAACTGTTTGCGGGCTTTCTTGTGCGTCAGCTTCCTTCTGGGATGACGACCATGCAGACCGAGTTGATGCAGTGTGCGGCGTATGGTCTGAGCACTGACAGGCTGACCTCCCACGTCTTCAACCTCTGCAGCAATGCTGGCAGCACTCATGTGTCTATTTTTTAAAGCCAACCTCTGGATATGACGCCGAACACGTGGACTCAACTTCTTTGGTCGACCCTGGCGAAGCCTGTTCCGAGTGGAACCTGTCCTGGAAAACCGCTGTATGACCTTGGCCACCATGCTGTAGCTCAGTTTCAGGGTGTTAGCAATCTTCTTATAGTCCAGGCCATCTTTGTGGAGAGCAACAATTCTATTTCTCACATCCTCAGAGAGTTTTTTGCCATGAGGTGCCATGTTGAATATCCAGTGGCCAGTATGAGAGAATTGTACCCAAAACACCAAATTTAACAGCCCTGCTCCCCATTTACACCTGGGACCTGGACACATGACACCAGGGAGGGACAACGACACATTTGGGCACAATTTGGACATGTTCACTGTGGGGTGTACTCACTTATGTTGCCAGCTATTTAGACATTAATGGCTGTGTGTTGAGTTATTTTCAGAAGACAGTAAATCTACACTGCTATACAAGTTGTAAACTGACTACTCTAAGTTATATCCAAGTTTCATGTCTATAGTGTTGTCCCATGAAAAGATATAATGAAATATTTGCAGAAATGTGAGGGGTGTACTCACTTTTGTGATACACTGTATATATATATATATATATATATATATACATATACAGTGTATCACAAAAGTGAGTACACCCCTCACATTTCTGCAAATATTTTATTATATCTTTTCATGGAACAACACTATAGAAATAAAACTTGGATGTAACTTAGAGTAGTCAGTGTACAACTTGTATAGCAGTGTAGATTTACTGTCTTCTGAAAATAACTCAACACACAGCCATTAATGTCTAAATGGCTGGCAACATAAGTGAGTACACCCCACAGTGAACATGTCCAAATTGTGCCCAAAGTGTCAATATTTTGTGTGACCACCATTATTATCCAGCACTGCCTTAACCCTCCTGGGCATGGAATTCACCAGAGCTGCACAGGTTGCTACTGGAATCCTCTTCCACTCCTCCATGATGACATCACGGAGCTGGTGGATGTTAGACACCTTGAACTCCTCCACCTTCCACTTGAGGATGCGCCACAGGTGCTCAATTGGGTTTAGTCCATCACCTTTACCTTCAGCTTCCTCAGCAAGGCAGTTGTCATCTTGGAGGTTGTGTTTGGGGTCGTTATCCTGTTGGAAAACTGCCATGAGGCCCAGTTTTCGAAGGGAGGGGATCATGCTCTGTTTCAGAATGTCACAGTACATGTTGGAATTCATGTTTCCCTCAATGAACTGCAGCTCCCCAGTGCCAGCAACACTCATGCAGCCCAAGACCATGATGCTACCACCACCATGCTTGACTGTAGGCAAGATACAGTTGTCTTGGTACTTCTCACCAGGGCGCCGCCACACATGCTGGACACCATCTGAGCCAAACAAGTTTATCTTGGTCTCGTCAGACCACAGGGCATTCCAGTAATCCATGTTCTTGGACTGCTTGTTTTCAGCAAACTGTTTGCTGGCTTTCTTGTGCGTCAGCTTCCTTCTGGGATGACGACCATGCAGACAGAGTTGATGCAGTGTGCAATGTATGGTCTGAGCACTGACAGGCTGACCTCCCACGTCTTCAACCTCTGCAGCAATGCTGGCAGCACTCATGTGTTTATTTTTTAAAGCCAACCTCTGGATATGACGCCGAACACGTGGACTCAACTTCTTTGGTCGACCCTGGCGAAGCCTGTTCCGAGTGGAACCTGTCCTGGAAAACCGCTGTATGACCTTGGCCACCATGCTGTAGCTCAGTTTCAGGGTGTTAGCAATCTTCTTATAGCCCAGGCCATCTTTGTGGAGAGCAACAATTCTATTTCTCACATCCTCAGAGAGTTCTTTGCCATGAGGTGCCATGTTGAATATCCAGTGGCCAGTATGAGAGAATTGTACCCAAAACACCAAATTTAACAGCCCTGCTCCCCATTTACACCTGGGACCTTGACACATGACACCAGGGAGGGACAACGACACATTTGGGCACAATTTGGACATGTTCACTGTGGGGTGTACTCACTTATGTTGCCAGCTATTTAGACATTAATGGCTGTGTGTTAAGTTATTTTCAGAAGACAGTAAATCTACACTGCTATACAAGCTGTACACTGACTACTCTAAGTTATATCCAAGTTTCATGTCTATAGTGTTGTCCCATGAAAAGATATAATGAAATATTTGCAGAAATGTGTATATACAGTGTATCACAAAAGTGAGTACACCCCTCACATTTCTGCAGATATTTAAGTATATCTTTTCATGGGACAACACTGACAAAATGACACTTTCACACAATGAAAAGTAGTCTGTGTGCAGCTTATATAACAGTGTAAATTTATTCTTCCCTCAAAATAACTCAATATACAGCCATTAATGTCTAAACCACCGGCAACAAAAGTGAGTACACCCCTAAGAGACTACACCCCTAAATGTCCAAATTGAGCACTGCTTGTCATTTTCCCTCCAAAATGTCGTGTGATTTGTTAGTGTTACTAGGTCTCAGATGTGCATAGGGAGCAGGTGTGTTCAATTTAGTAGTACAGCTCTCACACTCTCTCATACTGGTCACTGAAAGTTCCAATATGGCACCTCATGGCAAAGAACTCTCTGAGGATCTTAAAAGACGAATTGTTGCGCTACATGAAGATGGCCAAGGCTACAAGAAGATTGCCAACACCCTGAAACTGAGCTGCAGCACAGTGGCCAAGATCATCCAGCGTTTTAAAAGAGCAGGGTCCACTCAGAACAGACCTCGCGTCGGTCGTCCAAAGAAGCTGAGTGCACGTGCTCAGCGTCACATCCAACTGCTGTCTTTGAAAGATAGGCGCAGGAGTGCTGTCAGCATTGCTGCAGAGATTGAAAAGGTGGGGGGTCAGCCTGTCAGTGCTCAGACCATACGCCGCACACTACATCAAATTGGTCTGCATGGCTGTCACCCCAGAAGAAAGCCTCTTCTGAAGTCTCTACACAAGAAAGCCCGCAAACAGTTTGCTGAAGACATGTCAACAAAGGACATGGATTACTGGAACCATGTCCTATGGTCTGATGAGACCAAGATTAATTTGTTTGGTTCAGATGGTCTCAAGCATGTGTGGCGGCAATCAGGTGAGGAGTACAAAGATAAGTGTGTCATGCCTACAGTCAAGCATGGTGGTGGGAATGCCATGGTCTGGGGCTGCATGAGTGCAGCAGGTGTTGGGGAGTTACATTTCATTGAGGGACACATGAACTCCAATATGTACTGTGAAATACTGAAGCAGAGCATGATCCCCTTCCTCCGGAAACTGGGTCGCAGGGCAGTGTTCCAGCATGATAATGACCCCAAACACACCTCTAAGACGACCACTGCTTTATTGAAGAGGCTGAGGGTAAAGGTGATGGACTGGCCAAGCATGTCTCCAGACCTAAACCCAATAGAACATCTTTGGGGCATCCTCAAGCGGAAGGTGGAGGAGCGCAAAGTCTCGAATATCCGCCAGCTCCGTGATGTCGTCATGGAGGAGTGGAAAAGCATTCCAGTGGCAACCTGTGAAGCTCTGGTAAACTCCATGCCCAGGAGAGTTAAGGCAGTTCTGGGAAATAATGGTGGCCACACAAAATAACTACTTTTCATTGTGTCAAAGTGTCATTTTGTCAGTGTTGTCCCATGAAAAGATATACTTAAATATCTGCAGAAAAGTGAGGGGTGTAGTCTCTTAGGGGTGTACTCACTTTTGTTGCCGGTGGTTTAGACATTAATGGCTGTATGTTGAGTTATTTTGAGGGAAGAATAAATGTACACTGTTATATAAGCTGCACACTGACAAAATGACACTTTGACACAATGAAAAGTAGTCTGTGTGCAGCTTATATAACAGTGTAAATTTATTCTTCCCTCAAAATAACTCAATATACAGCCATTAATGTCTAAACCACCGGCAACAAAAGTGAGTACACCCCTTAGTGAAAGTTCCTGAAGTGTCAATATTTTGTGTGGCCACCATTATTTCCCAGAACTGCCTTAACTCTCCTGGGCATGGAGTTTACCAGAGCTTCACAGGTTGCCACTGGAATGCTTTTCCACTCCTCCATGACGACATCACGGAGCTGGCGGATATTCGAGACTTTGCGCTCCTCCACCTTCCGCTTGAGGATGCCCCAAAGATGTTCTATTGGGTTTAGGTCTGGAGACATGCTTGGCCAGTCCATCACCTTTACCCTCAGCCTCTTCAATAAAGCAGTGGTCGTCTTAGAGGTGTGTTTGGGGTCATTATCATGCTGGAACACTGCCCTGCGACCCAGTTTCCGGAGGGAGGGGATCATGCTCTGCTTCAGTATTTCACAGTACATATTGGAGTTCATGTGTCCCTCAATGAAATGTAACTCCCCAACACCTGCTGCACTCATGCAGCCCCAGACCATGGCATTCCCACCACCATGCTTGACTGTAGGCATGACACACTTATCTTTGTACTCCTCACCTGATTGCCGCCACACATGCTTGAGACCATCTGAACCAAACAAATTAATCTTGGTCTCATCAGACCATAGGACATGGTTCCAGTAATCCATGTCCTTTGTTGACATGTCTTCAGCAAACTGTTTGCGGGCTTTCTTGTGTAGAGACTTCAGAAGAGGCTTCCTTCTGGGGTGACAGCCATGCAGACCAATTTGATGTAGTGTGCGGCGTATGGTCTGAGCACTGACAGGCTGACCCCCCACCTTTTCAATCTCTGCAGCAATGCTGACAGCACTCCTGCGCCTATCTTTCAAAGACAGCAGTTGGATGTGACGCTGAGCACGTGCACTCAGCTTCTTTGGACGACCAACGCGAGGTCTGTTCTGAGTGGACCCTGCTCTTTTAAAACGCTGGATGATCTTGGCCACTGTGCTGCAGCTCAGTTTCAGGGTGTTGGCAATCTTCTTGTAGCCTTGGCCATCTTCATGTCGCGCAACAATTCATCTTTTAAGATCCTCAGAGAGTTCTTTGCCATGAGGTGCCATGTTGGAACTTTCAGTGACCAGTATGAGAGAGTGTGAAAGCTGTACTACTAAATTGAACACACCTGCTCCCTATGCACACCTGAGACCTAGTAACACTAACGAGTCACATGACATTTTGGAGGGAGAATGACAAGCAGTGCTCAATTTGGACATTTAGGGGTGTAGTCTCTTAGGGGTGTACTCACTTTTGTTGCCGGTGGTTTAGACATTAATGGCTGTATGTTGAGTTATTTTGAGGGAAGAATACATGTACACTGTTATATAAGCTGCACACAGACTACTTTTCATTGTGTCAAAGTGTCATTTTGTCAGTGTTGTCCCATGAAAAGATATACTTAAATATCTGCAGAAATGTGAGGGGTGTACTCACTTTTGTGATACACTGTATATGTATCGTTGTTATGCAAGCTAAATGTATGGAAATAACACACAAGTTGTTAGGCTAAGACAATCATTCAATCATTTCAGTTATTCTTGGATTTGGCGGTTCCTTGTCCCCCTTTAGATGTTATCAGTCTTTCTTACTTGTTTTCACCTGCAATCATAACACAGTACAGTACACACAAGAAACACACAGATATACAACACTTAAGCACAGTACTCCTCATCTTCTTTCTTGTCATCTGAACTGTTGGGTCCAGTTTTGTCAGACTGGACAAGAAGGATGGTTTCCTTAGCATTCCCTTCTCCACCTGCACCTTTTTGAATCACAGCATTTATGAATTTTACCATCAGTGCCTTGATACATGGCACACAACAACAACCACAAACTATTAGCAATGCCAATCCTACACACACTGCCATGGCCAGTTGAGTAATTTCCCCCTTCCAGGACCCAAAGAATTGTTCTATCCATTTTGTGAATGGGTTATCTATTCCAGAGTTCTCCTTCCATTCCTTGGATAGGGCCTTCAACCCCTCCAAGGCTCTGGAAACAGTTCCGTCTGGTGCAGTGTTGTTAGGTATAAAGGTACAACAGGTGGCCCCAATCATGTGGCAGACACCTCCTTTGTCTGCTAATAGCATATCCAATGCCATTCTATTTTGGATAGTCATTAATGAGGTTTTGTCCAATTGATCCCTATGTCCTTCCACTGCTTGAACAGTGAAGTTTACAAAACGTTGTTGGTTATAGTAAAGATAATTTATCCAATCTACATTCTTATTGATAGTTGCCCACCAAAAGAATACACTTTCAAACCCTGCTGCTATTTGATTTCTGGCCTTAAACTCGTCTGGAACTCCTCTAGGAACGCCAATACCATCAATCCAGACCGTTTTATCAAAAGAACCGCCAGGCTTCACTTCTTTTGTCACACAATGGTTTGCCATCACTTCAGCAGGATTGTTCACACCTCTTTGCTTGTAGATCCTGAAAGGCATTATCAAATACACCAAGGCACATTGTCCTGTCCAATCACCCCCTTTTAGCATTCTCCTAATTTTCATATCTCCACATAACCATAATAAATCCGCTCTAGCATACGATTGGTTTGTGAAGTCATTCTTATTAAATTCAATATCATTTATGGTTAACATTTCCTGACACCAACCCTCAGGAAAGGTTCCTCTGTCCATGCCACCACTAGAGTTTGATGAAAAACAGGTGTATTTGCTCTTGTATACTCTAATATTAGTAGGTGTGGGTTGCGAGGTTACTGGATGTGCATTAGACATTTCACTACAATTGCCTTTTGGATCATTGAACAGATTGATTAGGCATGCCCAATTCTGATTGTCATTAGCTTGCACTGGATGAGTGGCTAAATTTGGTTTGGCTGCTGCGCAAACAAAGCAGTTATCTGTCTTCACTGAAGATACTGAGTACCTGACCCATTCCAGCCAGGTCATCATAACCTGTTTCTATGGCCAACTGGTCCCTCCATGTCATCTCTGATTTGACTATTACCATCACCTTTTCCTTATCTTCAGACAATCTCCTTGTCTCTGTCTTGGTCATTTCTTTATTTTCGAAACATAACACCGCCATTAATCCCCACAGTATAACAATATTGTCTGGACTTGTTCCAACCCGCTGCAGTCGTATTGTCTAACTGCCAAACCACTTTGTCCCTTAAGACAACTCAATTCCACTTTACACAATTCCTTCCATTCTAACTTACTTTTAACTCTTTCAGTTGTCTTTTACTAAAACCATCTTCTTTCTTAAAACTCACTCTTCTCTACCCACTTTGCAAAATGTAAAACAGCATTTTTGCCATAGTTTCCAAAATAAATGTAACACTAATGTGTGTACATATAATTTCAATTTTAACATGTACTTGTTTTTTAGCAAACTTTCCCCCTTACTTTTACCCATTGTACTGCTTAAGTTCACCTGGACAGATTATTAAAAAATTTTAAATAAAAGTACAACACAAACAATACCTTACACCCCCTTCTTACTTCAACAAACACATACGTAGACACACAAAACATAAATCCAATAAATTCTTCAATCCAGTCACTAATCCCCAATTTTATATATATATATATACACGTATAGTTGGTTTTTGTATTGTTTATTAGTTGGATGCAACTCGTCCTCTCCTTCTGAGAGGCTAGTGCACTATTCACAACGTTACAAACACGTCTGTCTGCACCAGGTTTTTCACGCTAAAACCTCGGTTAAAAATCTCGAAGGGCCCAATTCCCTTCCTTGAATAAACCACCTGTTTATTCTGAATAAACCTCTTGTTTATTCTCCTGATTTACAACTCTCTGTGTAAATCCAACTTACACCTCACTGTGTAAGTTCTTAAGTGCCCATCCAACAATAAAGAATACTAAAACATTAGCACAAACTTCAAATATTAACAATTACCAATTAACAATTACCAAAAAATATTACCAATTAAGTTTAATCTCACCTGAGTCTGTGCAAGCAGCAGCGCTGAGAGACACTACGAATTGTTACAAATCCCTTTTCTCTAAACAGGAGGTAAGGCTGAAGATTACCTTCACCAGGCGTCCCTGAATCTGCATGCATATCCGTAGGTCTGCCAGTCGAGCTGCCCCAGCACAATGTAACACAGGATTTAATACACAAAGCAGCATATTACTAAACTTTAAGTAATATTAAACGTAAAATCTAAAATCGTATTCCTGCCATTATACTCCCCCCTGTTTTTCATATTTAACAATCAAATCTTGAAAATAAAACATTTGTGATAGTGAGTATTGCCCCAAAATTAACCTAAATGAGATCAGTGTTGAGACCCTGCATATGCAGAGACCGACCCCTCTTAACATCCTCCACCAGATGTGGACAACTGGAACAAAATAAATAAAAAATAAATAATAAATAGTCACCGGGTTTCAGGTTACGTAGAAGTTTCTCGGCTGATTTGGTTAAAGCATCCATCACTTGTGAACAGAATGCAAAGACAAAGTGACAGCAACCAAGCATTAAATCTGCATTTTTGCCTGTGTCCAATTAGAATTTTGTCCATTAAATATTTTTGATTCCATGTCTTTGTAGGGTTGTCCAAACAGAATTTCAAAAGGCCTAAAGGCAATTTTTGATGTTTATCTCATGCTCATCTGTATGAGAATTATTGAAAGGGCCTTATTTTTCAGTGCTTAGTCTTTTTTTTTTTTTTTTTTTTTTTTTTTTACGGTGCCAATTTCCCTCTCCACAGCTCCTCCAATAGCTGGGTGATGGACACAATGTTGTCTCAATTCAAAAGATTGTTAGAGACAGGATGCCCTGCACAGTTGTTTTTTTTTTTTTCTAGATTTGCATAGATTGTTTTATTGTGTCCCCCCTGTTTGACACATGGTTCTGTTGTGTTTTTTTAATTGGAAAGACCACTTTACTTCAATTAAAAGTTAACAAATTTGTTTATTACAAATTGTAGGAAAATCAAGGGTACAACTGCTCGGCCGAGCCCCGATTGTCTCTCCATACACACTCTTATAGTCCCCTTATCTATGCCGGGGGCGTGCTCACATTCTTACACATTCTTTGCTCTCAAACTGATTTCATCAAGCCTTAATCAACTAAGGCATAGTCCAGTCTCTTTCTGCTGCAGTCAGCATACATGTCAGCTGACCCATACACACTGTTTTTCTACTTATCTGATCCATTCTTTATACAATGACTTTGCTTAACCCTTTATACATAACATTCTGTGCCTTTGGCCTTCACAGTATCATAATTAAGTTTTACATTGTTAATTTAATAATCTTACAGTTCTACACATGGGTCAATTTGGTATGGTATAGTATTTTAGGAAGGCATGGTTTGCCCACTGGACATCTCCAAACATCAGGAGACACACAGTCAGAACCTTCTAAACGTCTTTATTCTGTTGGAAAGCACAGAATTTAACGTTAGTTAAATCAAAGTCTGGTGTTAGCTGGACCTGTAAACAAATAATGTCATTAGTGAGCAGTGGAAGGTGTACAACTGCTTTGTCAGCAGTGTCAACTCTGGCATTGTCCTGTAAAATTGGAACAAAACTTTAGAATATGCACAATTTGCAAACGGCTCTCTGTTTGGGTAGCAGAATTGCACCCACAAGTTGTGCAACAAGGTATGGTGGGCGATTTTCAAATTTAACTTAGTCAAAAAACCCCTCTCCCACCAAATACAACCAAATTGTTCAATTCCATATGTGAAAGTTTAGTTCATAAACATGTAAGCAGTTTTGCTTTCAGCTAGTCTAGAAGCTGTTATTAAAGCATGTAGTTCAGCAGCTTAAGCCAATAAATTGAATAGGAGGGACAATGATACAAAAGTATCATGTGCTAAAACTTTAACTAAGCCCACTTGTTTCCTGTCTGTTGCAGCATCTCTGGATGCAAATCCCTCCACAAAACACTTCCAATTCAGCATTCCTATCAGGCCTAGAAAAAATAAGATTAGATAGAGTAATACAGTCATGATGTTCACCATCTCCTGCAATTAGTAAAAAGTGGTAGGATTAAGCACCTTACAGTATTTGATAATAATGTTCATTTTGAGAAGTACACTGTAGTATTCATTCCATCATTAAGTTGATATGTGAGATGTTTTCCTTTCAGTTATAACACATAATTTGGCACTAACAGGGTTAGATAAGCGTAACCCCCAAGATCACATAGTATAACTACGGATATTTTTGTAGTAGACAAAGACAAAAATAAAATCCTGCAGAAACAGGATCAAGTTAATACAAAAATCAAGCTATCAAATGATCACCATAAAAAGTCAAAAAAAAAAAAAAAAAAAAAGGACAAATACCATAGTCAACCTTTTGTCGAAGTCAATGTTTAAGTCAGTCAAAACCCAAGTCAGATATATTTTGTATGTCTCAACAAAGACTTTTCAGCTTCAGGTTTCCTTTGAATATGATTATGGGCTTTTAGGTTCTGTGAGCAATGTCAAATAATAGTCCCAAAAATAAAAAAAATATGTATGGCACCAAAAACTTTTACCCTGAGGAAAATAAAATTCACCATCCAAAAAAGAGTTTTTTCTTACTTTCTTTTCTTTTTCCTTTTTTTCTATTTTTTTTTCCATGTAAACAAACTTTACTGAAAGGAATGATGCAGAGAGGAAACCAGATGGTCCCAGATCAGTGCTTGAACCCCTAGTGAGCAGCCGAAGCCTACAGTGGCAAGGAAAAACTCCCTCAGAGCTTAGAGGAAGAAACCTTGAGAGGAACCGAGGCTCAGTAGGGGAAGCCCATCCTCCTCTGGCTGGCACTGTGGGATGAAACAGCTGGAACAACTGGGCGCTTGGTCCTGGCTTGTAGATAAAATTATATTAACATCTTCAGCTAGATCATCGTCTCCATTGCAATACCTTGGTGAGGAGCTGGCATGATGTCTTCATAATTCTTGAGCTATGAAGTTCTGTTCTGCCCACTGGTGAAAATAATTTACTCATCCAGATGTACAGAAGTGCCACAGATTAGAACAATGCTGAGTAGGTACATGTCACAGATACATTGGTGCTGAGGTAACTAATGATGCTCTGCTTTGGAATCCTGGTAGGGGAGGAGCCCAACATCTATAAAGATGAAGCTCAGCTCACACAATCACAGTATTCATTCTGTAATCCAACACTTAAGGTGTTGAAGTGAGAATCCTGGTATGGGAGGGCTCAACATCTATAAAGATGAAGCTCAGCTCACCACAATCCCAGTATGCTTGTCTTTGCTCTTCATCTAGGGTTAATCTTTTAACTTTATTAGCGGCATCAAATTCCATCTTTTCCATGTTATGTTTTGCAATTTTCACCAATTTCAAACATGCACTGGTATCTGGGCTGGATTCATCATCAGTTGGGTATAAGCCACACTTTGTCCACTCATCAAATAATTTACCAGCGCGTTTTAAAAGTTGTGCCCGATTGGATTTCACAGTAGTTTCTTCTAGTCTATCAAGGATCTTTTTTTCAACAGGCCAGAATTTAGTTTACTCATTTTGATTGATGTTTACAGTACTTCTTAATATAACTCAAGATTCAGCACAATAAGAAATAGCAAAGTAAATAGTACATATATACATAGATTGCAGAATCAATTCTTTAAAGTAACACCACTATACATTTCACCCATGCAAAAATGATGTTCCCCAGAATCTCACTCCTAACCTATTTAGTTTGGAATTTGATGTACTGATCGTGGTAAGGACTCCACAATAGCAGGCAACGATGTTATCACACAAACTATCGTTCCTACGGGGTTCGAGAAAATACAATGCAGTTCTCAGGCGTCACTGACCGTACTTTTCAACCAAAGAATCACTATATTACCCTCACTATTCACCTGGACGAGGATTTATACAGGGTGCACGATCTGCAACCTCCAGTACCAGCGTGAAGTTGGCTTTACATATATGAACTACAGAGGATTTTGGGACCGACTGCTCTAAGTTCCGACATGTACACTTCTCATTCCCCATTCGCCAATCCTGCCCTACGCGAATTCAACAACAAGGATCATAAAAAGAGACCTTTTCATCTCTACAGGCGTGGATCTTCCACAGATTTATAATTCTAAACTAACTAAACTAGGTGGAGATACCGCTCCACTCACCACACGCCGGTGGTCAGAGTGTGTCCTTACAAAAATCACACAAGTCGGAGATACCGCTCCGCTTTACCACACGCCGGTGGCTATTATACACTCTGTCGTTGGCCAACTTTCCCTAAGTGAGATTCAACCAAAACACCATTTAAAATACATACATGAAATGAGAGTAAAGGAGAGCTGATTCATCACATGAATTTCTACTATTATCAATTTTATAGCACTTACGGTGAATATCGGACCAACCACACTCGCCACTAAATAATAAAAACAGCTAAATAAAGGGCTAAGCGCCCTTACCTTTCAGATGGGTACCCAAGCGAGTGTAGAAGGTTCTCTATTCACCAGGCGTGGTCTTTTGTTGACTCCTCGGAAAAATGACAAATAATGGAAAAAATCTAAAATACCACTTCAGTGATTGCTGATCAATTTCTAACCATCCTCTGCTACCATTTGTTGTATCTGATTAATCTTTTCTAGATAATTGATCAAGTCTACACACTCATATTTTAATTAAGAGGTTTATTGAAAAGTTGCAAAGAAATCGGCTCTCCCCAGGCTCTCAGGCTGCAGCGTTCTGAGTCTTCACCCCTAGCGAGAAGATGAAGCACAGACCCCGTATTGTGCGTTCAATCAGTTTTTATACTTTTGGCAAAATGCCCTTTGCTCGCGAAGTGACACATACCTCTAGACTCTGACTGATCTAATCAGTTTTCCTGGTATTCGCTGAGCTGTCTTTTTGCCAAATCTTTGGGGGGGGGGGGGGGTGTGTGCAGCTGAGCGCATCAGTTTCAGAGAGCAGGATGTGCCGACAACAGAGAAGTTTTTAAGCTCTTACAACCCTTTATATGGAGTTGTTCTGTATCAAGTGTTGTTACAGTATATTTTATTAAGCACATGTGTGTGTGTGTGTGTGTGTAATGTAACTGTGATGAGTTATTTTGTGTGTGTGTGTGTGTGTGTGTGTGTGTGTTTGAGATGTAATGGTGATGAGTTCTTGTTCTCTCTGCAGGTTGGAACTCTGCTGTATTACAGATGAAGGTTTTATATCTCTGGCTTCAGCTCTGAGATCAAACTCCTCATCATTCCTGAAAGATCTGGATCTGAACCTCAATAATCCAGGAGAATCAGGAGTGAAGCTTCTCACTGATCTACAGAAGGATCCTCACTGTAAACTGGAGATACTACAGTGAGTTACTGACTTCCTGTTTCATTATAACAGAGGATCCTAAACTTTTTACAGCCACGTAGCTCCTGTTACATTAAACTGAGTTCCTCCCATAACAGAGGAGAAAGTATTCACACCCTATATTAACATGTATAAATATAAAGATTACATGAACGTTTCTAGATAATAATGTTAAAATATTAAACTGTTCTGGTACAAACTTCACCTGGTTTCATTCTATAAGACGTTGTGATTGGATGAAAAGATTTCACACAGTGAGCATCATCATCATGATGAAGGTGAAGGAGCTTCCTGAACTTCTCAGGAACTAAATAATGAAACTAAACTTCAGTAAAAAAGCTACAGAGCCACAACAAACACCTTCAACATCCCAGTCAGTACAACTGGTTCCATCATCACAAGAGGAAAGATGAATGAAATCAGAATAATCTGGGGTGTAAAATGTGTAATAAAAGAATAATAGCAGGTAAACTCCTGATCTGACGTTCTCAGTCTGATTCAGTGCTGCATTCTGCTCATGTGTTTGTGTCTCCATGTAAAACAGCACAAAAACAGCAAATAAGGAGGAAATAAATCTCATATTACACATTTTAAAAGATGATCAAATATACGGGAGCACTGTGTACAAGTATCAGCTGTATGGGTTCAGATCTCTAGGACTTTGGATTTGGCAGTACAAAATTGAGTTTTTAAATTTTTCTTCATTACCAGTAGATCTGAAGCAAGTCTGTACAGCAGCTCTGTGTGTTGTATAAAGTGATTGCTCTGGATTTGTTTTCATTAAAAAATGCAAATTTTTATTGTTCATGTTTGTTTCTCTTCCTCTTCATCTACAGTATCTACAGTATCTTCAGTAGCCGCAGTAGATGGTAACAAAGTCCTCCAGCCCGTGTGTTGCAGCTTGTATCCAGATGAAATGTTTCCTTCATTAGAAAGCTGAAGCTCCACCATGGGCAGAACAGAGATCAGAAGCTCCACATCCCTTCAATCTTCTAGTGACAGTCTGTCCAGTAACTGCAATCTTAGATGGAAAGAGTCTTTGGCTCAGGTCCACATGCAGTTTCCAGTCCCTGGCTATGCTCAGTGTACATAAGTCTGCTGGTTTTCCTCTTCCTAAAGGATGTGAACTGTGGCAAGGTAGTCTGGACATTAAGGGGGGCGGCACTGGTTGTAACTCTCTTTTGCTCGAGTGCTAAGGCCAAGCTCCTCAGCACTTGGTGATGGCGTCAGGTGGATCTACCTTGAGTTAAGCTGTTCTTGGAACCCACCAGGATGTGTTTGAGTGTTGCTGGGGCTGCACGTTGGAGACAGGCTGGGTCTTTACCAAGCCAGAGATGAAGTGTACCTGGCCAATAAAGTGATTCTGATAAATGTTCTACAGTTACAGTAGATTTTTATCATTATTACATTAAATAAATACTAATGCAGCAGCTTTATGAGAGTAGGAAATGTTCTGGAGAACATACTAATCTGATTCTTTTACAGCTGCACTACGAGCTGTTTGTTGCTTTTATTTACTCTTCACAGTAAATTCAATATGTAACGCTGTAATGCTAGTGCTTTTTTATTGAGTATGTAAAGTGACCATTTTATTCTGTCATGCTGGAGAATTGATTTGTATAATAAAAGTAAAGGATTTATAAAAATGAACTTGATCTGACTCGCCCCTCTCTGTATAGTTAGTTCTCTTATCAATAACAGTAGAAATGAATAATAGTGAATAAATGTTGAGTTATAAACAGTAGTACAGTTATTACAGCAGGTTTAGATCTGATTGTAGGTTGATTGTAGACGCTGTTTTCTCTCTGTTGCTATGTAATGAAACTGGTGTTAATAAGAGAGACTGACTGGTCGGATGTAGACGGCAGTTCCAGATTCACTCTTGTACCAGAATGAATAAATTTTACTCCTGCATTAGAGGAAACGTCTTTAATGTGTTCACTTACAGTTTAAATGTGAAGATTTTATTCAGGAATGACTTACTGAGTTTGGTAATCAGTTCTATGATTAAAGATAAGCTATAAGCTAAACTAAAGCTAACATGATTGTAAGGATTGTTCTATTTTATTTAGTTAGAATATTGAAATAAAGCTGATGATTTTCTGTATCTATGATGTAAACTCCATAGTTTGAATAGGTTCATTAGAACGAGTAAGGAGCAGTTTTACTACAGTGTTCAGCTATTTCTTTATATTTAAGTTCATTAAACTATAAACTTTTATTTTGTAATGTTAGTTTTTAATGAAAGTTAATTGTCCATCCCAGATTTACTAAAACTAAAAGGAGGTGAATTAAGAACATAATGACGTTTATATGACATTTATATACAGTGAGGAAAAACCTACTACATCTAAACACCCGACATTTTAACTTTGTACTGATCAATAACAAATATCATTTCATTACATTTTCATGTTTATTATTGTGTTAATCTGGTCACAATGCAGAGACACCTGGACAGTACACCAGTCCACTGTGGGATCTCGGCCACGCCCCTCAGACAGAGCCAATCATGTCTGTATGTAGACGCCCCACCGGCTGAGCGCTCAGTGTGTTTATCATTAACAATGTTTTATTAAACTTAATTATTAAGAAAATCACGTGTAGCGTGGTCTGTCTGTCTCTCTATAAAATATGCTGTCATAGATTTTACACACAAGTATTAATCATGTTAAAGGTGGAGAAGCTGCTAAAGTTCTTGAGGATGAAGTTATTAACAGGTTTCAGCATCACAGTAACTTACACACACACTTGCTCTAGGTCACATGGTAAGTATCTATGGGTTCATAGTCTCCCTCTACTGGACAACTAGAGAATTACTGCCAGGATTACTACATCCCCTTCCTCCTGATAACACTCATCTTTATTATCAGTCCACTGCTTCTTTTTGTTCTCTCTCTCTTTTTTATGCTAAGAAGAACAATGCTAACAAGCACTACGCTAACAAGAACTATGCTAGGGAGTTCGGGTAGACCACCTCCATCCCAGTGAGTTCCAGGATGCATTCTTGTCCTGTGGCTGGGGAACTCACTACTGAACTAATTGTAATCCATTAAATATTGTGGAGGTCTTCTGGTTCTTTGCGATCTTCTTAGTTCACTATGTTCAGTTCCTTTAGAAGAACCTGACAACCCTTCCCCACTCTGCTCAGTGTTAGTCTTCACACTTTCTTTTTCAGGTAGGCTGGTAGAAGTTTCTCCAACTGCCTCTGGAGTACTGACTTCACCAGGTAAGGCCTCTTCCCCCTCCGGTGTACTAGCAGGCATTGCTGAATATCTGCGTCTCACCTGATCAATGTGTCTTCTTACCAGCTTTTTATTTCCCAAGGAGATGGTGTAGGACACTGGACCCGTTCTTTTCTCTACAGTTCCCGAAATCCATATGGGTCCTGATGCAAAGCTGCGAGTATACACTGGATCTCCTGTGTGTACCTTTCTCTCCCTGGCTTTGTGGTCATGGTACAGTTTCTGTTTCAGCTGTTCCAAAATCTGGATGAATGAGGTCCAGCATAGATCTCAACTTCCTCCTGTGTAGTAGCTCTGCAGGGGATTTTCCAGTCATGGACTGAGGTGTAATTCTGTAGCTAAAAAGTGCTCTAGCTACTTTGGTCTCAATGCTACTCCCTGTGGTTTTCTGCTAGATCATTAGATGATGCGTGGTACTGTGCCGTAGTTACGTGCATAATGCCATTTCTCTTCATAAAATCTACAAATTCAGCACTGGTAAAACATGCACCATTATCTGAGACCACCATCTCTGGAATGCCATGTTGACTGAAGCTGTGTCTTAAACACTCGATGGCTGATGTGGATCTGTTTAGTGGGTAGGCCTCCATCCATTTTAAATGCGCATCTATGATTATGAGGAACATCTTACCCATCCATGGTCCTGCGTAGTCAATGTGTAGTCTCCTCCATGGAGTTTCTGGCCATTCCCATGGATGCAAAGGGGCCACTGGAGAGTTTTTGTTTTCTTGACATTCTACACATGACTTCACGATGTTCTCAATGTCTGTGTCTAGGTTGGGCCACCAGATATAGCTTTGTGCTAACTCTTTCATTCTTGTGATCCCTGGATGAGACTGATGCAGCTGCTGCAACACTACAGCTCCCCCCCCCCCCTGTGGTGGAATAACCACTCTGGTTATCTCTCTCTTTCAGGCACAGGAACTCTACTCAGTGCATCTGCATTACAATGCTCTTTGCCAGCTTTAAAGACATTAGAGTACACATAAGCCCTCAAGGTCACTGCCCAGCGCTGAATGTGCACCCAGCAATTCCACCTGGATTGTGCATTACTATTGTTACCGGCCTCAGGCCTAGGGGAAACCTGGGCACGGTACAAACATCCGATTCCTTACAAGAGAGAGACGGACACAGAAGTTAGCGTGTGCAAAGCTCTGGCGGTCTATTTATTAAATACAAAAATATCAAAACATACAAAAATAGCAAATATCAAAATTCAATCACTTTATAGTGCACAAACTAAATAAACCCATCAATAAAAATAAACATTTAGACACAAAAAGATAGAAAAACTCAAATATACTAAATTCTCCTTAACCAAATATACAAGCAGAAAAAGATAAACTCAATAAAGCAAATTCACAATAGTCCAAGAATAAATATAACAAATAACCAAAATAATAATCATAATAGTAATAATGTATAATAATAATCCTAATCAACCTTAATAAATAATAATAATAATAATAATCCTAATCAATCTTAATAATAATAATAAACTCAAGCAAGTAACCCAATTCAGAACATTCAAACTATAAAAACCCAAAAGTAACTAATTAAAAAAATACCCATTAAATATATTAACTTTAACCCATTTAACCAAACAATAAGGGAAAACAAAAAAAGAGGAAAAGAAAAAGACAACACAAACTATTAACTATCAAATATAAATAACAAAACCCTTAACCAAAACCCACAATAAACCAAAGTAATAAACGTTAGCATCAGTCTCACAGGTACTCAAACTATTTTAAAGTGCTGTTCAATGAACTGAAAACATTAACACAGCTCATTCTTCATTTAATTAAGTGTGTCCACTTACATTAGCCTTAACACAATGACCTATACAATCACATAGCATTCATTCATTCATTCATAGAATTCAACGACCGTGGCAACCAAACTTGTTTAGGCTAACGCTAATGCTAATGGCGTACGACTACACCAATAGTAACGATTTACTCGACAGTATAACATACATAGGCACATAGCACATCGCATATGTTAAAACCAAGCAGATAAAAAAAAGGCATAAGTAGAATAAAACTACAATTTCCGTACCTTACAAGAGAGAGACGGACACAGAAGTTAGCGTGTGCAAAGCTCTGGCGTTCTGAGCACTGCTTCCACGCTCACAGCTTTGTACACACGGCCGTTCTCCTTGTAAGGTGCGCCCTCTGCTGGTCTGGTGCCGTTACTCAACTTTAGTACCTCTTTATTAAACTGATTGTTTCTTAAAACTAAGTTTATTAAGAAAAAAACCCAACCAAAAGAAAGAATGAAAAATGTAAAAGCACACAAAGAAAATAGCTACCCCTAAAACCCAATAAGAGTTACCAAAGTGTAGAAGGGGTGTTGGTTACCATTTACTACAATTTCCAACCCCCTTACACTCTCTCCTACTTTAAAAAAGATTTAAAAAGACTCCTGGCATCTTCCCTACAAAATAACCTAAGACCTCAAATTGACAGGTACTGGCCATTGAAACATACTAGGACCAGTAAGGTATGTTCCTGACAGGTACCTAGGATCACTAACCACTGCATTAGCCCCTGGCTGCCACTGTTGGTACACTGGCTGACCTGGGTGCAGGTAAGTAAAAAGCTCTTTTGGTTTAGATGTTCGTGATGACCGTCTTAACACTGGTTCAACAATCTCCTGGTTCTCACCCTCTGATTCTTGATGCTCTACTTGGATATCAGTATTTTCCTTTGCCTGAAGTAAATCAAGTGTACTCTCTTCCAATTCCACCCCTGTTTGTACCTCCTGAACACTGTCTTGTCTTTGTCCCAACAGGTTAGGTCTTTCTGGCTGGGTCAACTGTAACGCAGGCAGAGTTGGCTGTAGCTCAGGTTGGATTGGGGGGGATTCTTGACTCCACTCGCCGAGAGATTGGACGGAAGTTGTAGGTGACCTCTTCTTCTGAGTCAGTGTGATCGAATTCACTAGATGGTAACTGTTTCCTTACTGACTTGTTCTTTCTTTTTACAGGTTCCTGTGATGGAAACAGTTCCAGAGGTAAGTCCTTCACCAGCAACAACAAGTTTCTGTGCAACACTCTGATTTTCTTGTTACATTGTTCGGCTTGGATTTTGTAGACCGGATTCACATCATCTCCCACTTTACTGACCACTCGATGGATCTTTTCTTCCCAGTAACTACAGAGTTTGCCTGGTCCTCCTCTCTCTGAAAGGTTACGTACGAGCACTCTATCACCTGGCTGTAGAGCTACTCCTCTCACACCTTGGTCATAATATTTCTTCCCTTTGGCTGAAGACTTATTACTATTCTCAGAGGCGATCTTGTAGGCCTCTCGCATCCTTACAGCCCACCTCTGTACGAATTCCTGTCTGCTGGTACTTCCCTCATTCCCCTTCAAGTTGAACAACAGGTCCACTGGCAATCGTGGGGACCTGCCATACAATAAGAAGAACGGAGCGTACCCTGTGGATTCGTGTCTGGTGCAATTGTACGCATGAACGATGTGAGGTAAGTGATCCTTCCATGCAGCCTTCTTGTCTTGCTGTAATGTTCTAAGCATTTGGAGTAATGCCCTGTTCAGTCTTTCTACTGGGTTACCTTGAGGATGGTACGGTGTAGAGCGAGAGTGTGCTATACCAGCCAGTTTTTGCAGTCGCTGAAACAAGGTATTCTCAAACTCTCGTCCTTGATCATGGTGGAGCTTTTCTGGGAACCCAAAACGTTGGAAGAAGTCATTGAAAATCTTCTCCGCGGCTGTTTTCCCCGATTTATTTTTAGTCGGGTAGGCCTGGGCAAAGCGGGTAAAATGATCAATTAATACCAGAATATACTCATAGCCACCAGTACTCTTCTCAAGATGCAAGTAGTCCACTGCCACCAACTCAAAGCGAGCACTAGTCGAAATCGACCCCATTGGTGCCTTCTCAGGAATTGTGGGAGACTTTTGCTGGATACAAGTACACTTTCTGATCACATAATCTTCAACCTCTTGTTGCATATATGGCCAATAGAACCTCTCTCGTACCAGGTGGATCACTTTGTCTGCCCCAACATGGCCCATATTATCATGTAGCTGCTTAAGAATTGTCAACTTGAACTTGCTTGGTACGACAAGCTGTTTTCTTGTCCCCACTTGCCGGTACAACACTCCTTGCTCTACAATAAGTTTATTCCATTCTCTTACCAGCCTCCGGACCTCTCGGGACAGCTGCTTTTTTTCTGATTCATTTGGAGTCCATCCCTTTTCCTTCAACTTTAGCACCACTCCGATCACCTCATCTTCCTTCTGAGCTTTTCCCATATCTTTTGGGTTGATTACTACTATCCCAGATGGTTCCACCTCAGTCACAGAAGTCACCACTTCTGGAGACAGACTCTCTGTGAACTCCTCCATTTCATCCTGCAGTGAAACTGGATACCGGGACAATGTTAGCTTTACCAGGACGATACTTGATATCAAAATAGAAGTCTGATAACTCTCCAACCCAGCGATGTCCAACAGCATTGAGTCAGGCTGTGCTCAAGATGTAAGTGAGTGGGTTATTGTCTGTGTAGACCGTGAACGTAGGAGCATAGTACAAGTAATCCCGGAATTTGTCACAGATAGCCCATTTTAAAGCTAGGAATTCCAGCTTGCCTGAGTGAAGGTGGTAGTTCTTCTCAGCAGTCGTAAGCGTCCTGGATCCATATGCAATCACTCTTAAGCGGCCTTGCTGCTGCTGATACAACACTGCTCCTAGACCTTTGTTTGATGCATCTGTGTGGAGGACAAATGGTAAGTCAAAATCTGGGTAAGCAAGCACCGGAGGACTGGTCAGTCTCTTGATTATGGTTTCTACCACAGCACTATGTTCTGCAGTCCACAGTACTAGAGTCCTTTCGGGCAACTGAGAATTACTCTTACCCTTGACTGACTTTGGTGCTGACGCTTTCTGTCTTTCAGAAGAACCCTGCAGTAGCTCAAACAGGGGCCGAGCAAGCCTGGAGAAATCTTGAATAAACGACCGGTAATAACTTAAAAACCCCAGGAGAGCTCTTACCTCCCCCACTGTGGCTGGTCTTCTCTCTCCCAGCTGTTTGACTGCCTCCAGGTCTTTTGGGTCAATCTGCACTCCTTCTCCTGACACTAACCGGCCCACATACCGTACTTGGCGCCTGAACAGTTCACATTTGGTTGGTCTCAACTTAATTCCACAAGCCCTCAGCCTTCCCAGGATCTGCCTCAGCTTAGCCACATGGTCAGCAAATGTTTTGGAATAACATAAAACATCATCCAGGTAGGGGGCGCAACATTCATCCCGCAACCCTTCCAGGGCACCCTCCATGCACCTTTGGAATGCAGCTGGTGCATTACTCAGTCCAAACGGTATTCGGACCCACTGGTAGAGGCCCCATGGGGTACTGAAGGCTGTACAATGTTGGGACCCCTCATCCACAAACCCTTGGAGGTAGGCAGACCCTTGGTCTAAGATAGAGAACCATGAATATCCGCCAAGATTATCCAACAGGTCCTGAATGCGGGGCAAGGGATGCCTGTCTGGCACAGTCTTTTTATTCAATTCTCTAAAGTCAACACAAAGTCTCAAGCTGGAGTCCTTCTTACGAACACAAACCACTGGGGAGGAATATGAGGACGTTGATTTTGTAATCCAGCCCCTCTCCAGCAAGGTCTGTACATACTCCTTCACCTCATTGTACAATGGCTTGGGTACTGCGTTGTAACTTTTTTGCACAGGAATATCATCCCTCAAGTGAATTTTTAGTTTTAGGGAGGGAACACATCCAATGTCTCCATCATCTCTGGAGAACACGTCACACTCTTCATACAGCATTTGTCTGACCACAGCCTGCTCTTCTGCCTCTAAATGTGATAAGTCCACAGGAGGATGCCATCTGCCATCAACAGAAGAGTCTGGGTGGTTAGTGGTGCTATTATTCAGCTGGACTGTACTGACCAGGGTTTTCGGCTGTTCGGGTGGCTGATAGGCTTGGGCCGGTAGGACGGCACACACATCTTCTTCCCAACCCAACACAGTCCGTTGTGGTAGATACACACTGTGTTTTGTGACATTCTGCACAGGGACCTCCACAAACTTGGTGCCTCCTGGTGGTACTTGGATGATCACTGGCCATGTCTCCAGTCCCTCAGGCCATCCTCCCTCTACTGTAGGTGCAAAGCACATCACTCCTCCTTTGGGCAATGATCGCACTCTGCACCTGACTGTTTGAAGGTTACCTGACTGGATCAACATACCTTGCTTTCCCACTTTCACAGTACAACAATGGGATACGTCATCTGTCCAAAACTTCTGGCCAGCTGAGGCGACAACTTTTGCAGCCTGCTCATCCAGGGTCAGTATTTCACCTACCAAGGCACTTAAGCCTAGGGGATCAGCAGCTCCATCATTTCCTTTAATCAGTTCCCCAATCACATTTATCCCCAGCAGTGGACAATCGAGACTACTTTGAGACACTAAAAATGGAACCCGGATAGAATGCCTGCCTTGGCCTCGACTCAGTATCTCCAGGTCTACTTCGATCCAACCATCAAATGGGATATGAGAACCATTAGCAGCAGTCACATACAGGGGTTCAGACAATAAGACATCCAATGACTTGACTTCTAAATCTGGCAGCATGGATTTGACCCACTCCTTTCCGACTATACTCACTTGAGCACCAGTGTCCAACAGCATTCGTGTCTTGATTCCGTTGGTCATGCATGAAACTAAACATTTACCTCCGACAACTTGGGCAGTTCGCCATCCATTCCTGGTGGTTGCCTCAACACCCTTGATTGTTTGACCAACATCAGCAGCTTTCACTTGGATAGGGGACAGATAAGAGGGCTGAGTCACTGGGCGTCCCGCCCCAGTGACCTCACCTCGTTTCCCGACTGTGATGAATTTCTACAGGCCACAGCACGATGTCCTACCTGCCCACAACGGAAACAATGTTGGCACTGCTCTTGTCCTCGCTGGAAACATTCACCACATCTCCCTTTCACCTTCTGGCGCCCAGTGCTAGTGGATGGTCTAAACAAGGTGTTAGGCAGTGGTGCATGTGGAGTGGCGTTTGGTGGTACAAACAGTTGGGTAGCGGGAGAGAAATACTGAGTGTAGGGCACTGAATACTGGGTAGTGGCTGCAGGAGAAGACTGGATGGTGTTTGGTAGTGCTGGGTTGACCCAAGGTGGTTCTGACCGGCCAGACTTCACCAGCTTCTCCACATTCTGTGTGAGTGCTACCACTTGAGCAATAAGCTGTTGAATGGCAGCTCGATTGGCTTCCACTTCTGATGTGAACAACGCTGGTTGTTCCGGCACCCTAGGTTGCTGTGTGGCACATACTGTAGCTGCTTTAGGCTTAGTTAAAACAGCCAGACGCTTAGCTCTCTCTGCTTCCTCTGTGGCTAGTTTAGTGACCTGATCCAAGATTACACTGTCTAAATCTTTAGGGTCACTAAGACATGGTTTTAAGTTATGCCTAACTTCACAGTTTCTCTCATTAAGGCCCTGATAAAGAGAATCTAAGAATACCCCCTGCACCAACCCCTTGTCATAGTTAAAATCATTATCATTATGACTAGATGCCAGAAGTACACGTTGTCTCAAAGTCATTAACCGATACACAAACTGCTGTGGTGTCTCTTTATCCTGCTGTTTCGCATCATTTAATTCTTGGAATAATTCTGTGCTACTTTTATCTCAAATATGAGCACGAAGCAATGTCTTTAGCTCAGCTACTGTTAGATCATCTTTATTGGTTAATAACTCTTTAAAATGACCACCTTTAGTTACTTTAAGCACTGCTCTGATCACCTCTGAGTCTGTGAACCCATCACACACTGCTGTGTAAAGGGGACCTCAGAACCAGAGTCAGAGAGCTGACCACCTTGAATTTTAAACTCTCTCCTGGGTAAGAACGCTGCAACATCACTAATTTTAACAACCTGAGTGGTAGCATGTACTTGCATATCCCCCCCCCCCCCCCCCCCGAATCCCTGTTTAAATTAGCACTATCTGTGGGGATGGTGGTTTCATGTAGATGAACCAAACTTCCTCTTCTGGTTGCTGTTGTTGCAGAGCCCTGTCCCTGAGGTGAAGGGCTGGACTGAGTACTAGAGTCTCTAATTCCCAATAGTTCAGTGATGTCATCATTCAAAGATAGCAGACAAGCCATCCCTTCATCTTCTAATGTCAAAATTTTTTAACTTTTCATATAGTCTATGATGTAGTAGAACAGTTGAGCCTCAGAGAATTTACACAGTTCACGATGCTCTTCTTCTTCTAGAGAAGCTGTTAGTTTATGAAGTTGCGTTGCATTAAGCAATGGAAGTCTCTTGTGTATTTCCCACAAAAGCACTTGCCGTGGTTCTGCCATTTCAATGGATCCAACTGCCACTCTGGATGACGCACACCCAAGATGGCTGCTCCCGCAGTGCAGTTCCTGGATCCCAGCACAGCGATCCCGGACGAGCCCCCAATTGTTACCGGCCTCAGGCCTAGGGGAAACCTGGGCACGGTACAAACATCCGATTCCCTTACAAGAGAGAGACGGACACAGAAGTTAGCGTGTGCAAAGCTCTGGCGGTCTATTTATTAAATACAAAAATATCAAAACATACAAAAATAGCAAATATCAAAATTCAATTACTTTAAAGTGCACAAACTAAATAAACCCATCAATAAAAATAAACATTTAGACACAAAAAGATAGAAAAACTCAAATATACTAAATTCTCCTTAACCAAATATACAAGCAGAAAAAGATAAACTCAATAAAGCAAATTCACAATAATCTAAGAATAAATATAACAAATACCCAAAATAGTAATCATAGTAATAATGTATAATAATAATAATCCTAATCAACCTTAATAATAACCTTAATAATAACCTTAATAATAACATTAATAATAATAATAATAATAATAATAAGACTCACGCAAGTAATCCAATTCATAACATTCAAACTATAAAAACCCAAAAGTAACTAATTAGAAAAATACCCATTAAATATATTAACTTTAACCCATTTAACCAAACCATAAAGGATAATAAAAAAAGAGGAAAAGAAAAAGACAACACAAACTATTAACTATCAAATATAAATAACAAAACCCTTAACCAAAACCCACAATAAACCAAACAAAAGTAATAAACTTTAGCATCAGTCTCACAGGTACTCAAACTATTTAAAAGTGCTGTTCAATGAACTGAAAACATTAACACAGCTCATTCTTCATTTAATTAAGTGTGTCCACTTACATTAGCCTTAACACAATGACCTATACAATCGCATAGCATAGCATTCATTCATAGAATTCAACGACCATGGCAACCAAGTTTGTTTAGGCTAACGCTAATGCTAACGGCGTGCGACTACACCAATAGTAACGATTTACTCGACAGTATAACATACATAGGCACATAGCACATCGCATATGTTAAAACCAAGCAGATTAAAAAAAAGGCATAAGTAGAATAAAACTACAATTTCCATACCTTACAAGAGAGAGACGGACACAGAAGTTAGCGTGTGCAAAGCTCTGGCGTTCTGAGCACTGCTTCCACGCTCACAGCTTTGTACACACGGCCGTTCTCCTTGTAAGGTGCGCCCTCTGCTGGTCTGGTGCCGTTACTCAACTTTAGTACCTCTTTATTAAACTGATTGTTTCTTAAAACTAAGTTTATTAAGAAAAAAACCCAACCAAAAGAAAGAATGAAACATATAAAAGCACACAAAGAAAATAGTTACCCCTAAAACCCAATAAGAGTTACCCAAGTGTAGAAGGGGTGTTGGTTGCCATTTTCAACCCCCTTACACTGCCACAGCAGACTCACCACCTGAAGATCTTGGACCCAAGTGCAGTGGTAGCAGTGGTGCACTTTAGCCTGTAGAAGGTGTTTTCCTGATGTTTTCTTCTGTTTGTAATACTGTACACAAGTTTCCTGTATTGTGTGGTTGTATTCTAATAACAAGACTGACATTTATGCTCGTTATACCAGCGCTAAAACAACAAATCTAATAGTGGCCTAAGACTTTTGCACAGTTCTGTATGTGTGTGGATTCTCCTGTGTTCTCCTAGATACTGGACGTCTCTATACACAGTATGAAGCGTCCATCTGAACTGCCCTCCCTCCCCCAGTCACCATCCCAGATACATTCTGATCTGTACCAGGTGAGGATCTACAATCATGAGGATCTGCAGCTGGATCCTTTACTGCTAAAGTTTGTGAACCCCTGGTTCAATTCTCTGTTTTGTTGATTTTCTTAGTGAGAAAGTAAAAGTTTCCTCTACAGGAAACGAACTTCTGCACATTTTAATCTTCAAGTTTTGTTTACTTGCTGAATGTAATAAATTATATAAATATAAAAAATAAATCATAAATATTATATTAGTAAAACCAGTAATTGTGCATTAAAATATGCAGATTTAGTTTCATGTAGATGATTTAAAATGTAAAGTTGATGAGATGTAACCAGGGCTCCAAACTTTTGCACTAAACAGTAAATGTTACTGCAGGTCGGAGCTGGACAAACTCGCCTTAGTGACACATCTAGAGAGAATCAAACCCAGTTTAGTCTGCAAAGTTTTTACATTCAAATACAGAGAACATACAAATTTATACCATTTCAGCTGCAAACTGAATAAACGAGTCACAAAGCAGCAACCAGTTTATAATAACAGAACCGCCGACTCACTGAATCAGAGTCTGAATCGGTACATTTGAATCAATCCATCTGAATCACTTAGTATGAATCGCTACATTTGAATCAACGAACACAATTAACTACAAAAACAAACTTTTATTAGACTTTTCTCCACTAGAAGTTTATATAAACATTTAACAACACTTTCAAATAAGTAAAAATGATAAATAAACACGTTATTAATGAAGATTATTAATGTTCACTCTTTAGCAGAACTCATTAGCCCACATTCCTCAGATCGGTTAGTTACTAATGAACCAAAATTAACGTCTTTTTAATGAACTTTATTACTATCAAACAGTTAAATGAAACGTTATAAGCTTTAAACAATCCCAATATAGGAATTGTAGAAAGTATTGAAGTTATTTAGAGATGATTCCATACCTGCATATAGAGAGAATCAAACCCAGTTTAGTGAGGAACGTTCAGGTGAGAAGATTCTAGAACTTTCTCTATTTACAGGGTTAAACGCTCCATACAGGCTGTGCTGTAAACTAACACCGTCTCCAAAACCCACCACCTTCTTACTATATTCATCCCAAACTCATCACTACATCAACATATACATTCATTTACAGCCTTTATTATCTTCACTTTATATTCAACCTACTCATATATACACTACATGACCAAAAGTATGTGGACACCTGACCATGAGCTTCTCGGACGTCCCGTTACTAAAACTAATGGTAATAAAACAGAGTGACCTCTATGTGATTTCTTCAGCTAGAACAACAGACACTTTTATGAGAAGCTTCTCACAAGCCTCTGAAGTATGTCTGTGGGAATTTGTGCACACTCAGTAAAAAGAGCATTTGTATGGCTGGGAACTGATTTTAGTCAAGAATACCTCAATTGATGTTCCAGTTTATTTTAAAACTGGCCAGTGGGGCTGAGGTTTGTGTGGGTCACTGGAGTTTCTTTAAACCAAGCTTTTCTTCATGTCAGTAGGTTAGTGCACTAACTGAGTCAGTATCAGGTGTAAAACTGTCCAAGTCAGACAATGTGACGGTTTTATTCACATTTTTACAGGTTGTTAATGTGGTAGAAAATTAAATGCTTAATATTAATCAATAGTGGCTTCAGATGAGTGTAAGTATAATAAAAAATTTACTTTACTGGTGGGTGTATTAAGCAAAACCAAAAACACTTGCAGTAGATTTGGAAAAGAATGAACATGAACAAAAGTGTTTAAGTTTAGAAGAATCACTGGGCCAGTCTGTCACAGGGTTTTGGTTATTTGCTCCCCTCAGACATAGACAGTCTTGTCTGTTTAGACACCCAGACAGATGATAGTGGTGGTCTAGTGTAATAAACTGCTGCACCACTCGAGCTCCCTGTAAGATTATATAAAATTGTAATGTTACTTATATGTTCATTATTAATGTTAGATTCTCATGACAGAGCTGAGTGAATCAACCTGAACAAACTCAGTATTTCTGAACGTAGCTGCTGGTGGGTCCAGATGTTGAACTTTTATATTTATAGCATTTAGCAGAGGCTCTTATCTACAACTTGCAATTGTGGTCAATACCATCTAAGGAATTGAGGGTTTAGGGCCTTGCTCAAGGGCCCAACAGACACAACCTGACAGTGGTGGTGCCTGAACCAGGGACCCTACAATTACTAAACCACGGCCTGTAAACTCACTTAATATGATGTATTTTACCCACTTCAATACTAGAAGTAGGAACCACTTATTAATTTATTTTTATATTTTGTTTCCTTAAAATTGTGTCACATGACCTGCTGACATCACATCTATAATAGCTGTGCAGTTACATACTGAACCTCATCATGTTAAAGAGGGAAAAGCCGCTAGATTGTAGTAACACAAGATTGTAGTGTTTCAGACTGTGACTAAAATAATCTTAGTGCTGCTATTAGCCGGTCGGGTATCTACACAGTCTTAAATGGGAGGATTAACTAAACAGCCTATCCATTAGGAAGTGCACTTGTCGGTGCTCTCTAAGTGCCAGTCCTAAGCCCGGATATAATATAATATATAAGTAGGATTGCGCCAGGAAGGGAAACTGTTGAAAAACTTCTAAATCATTTTAATAACAGGGTTTATCCTGCCTGTCTGCCTGTATGAAATGTGTTTTAACCTTCTTAAAAACTATTTCCTTTGTAATCTGCATGAATAAATGTTTGTGTGTGTGTCTGTGTGTCCTTACCCACAGAGCTGCTAGAAATATGGAAGCATATAATGTATTTCTATTATTACTTTTATACGTGTTAGTGATATGTGTGTCTGAAACACCTGAACTGAATAATTAGGAGACGTGTCCACATACTTTTGGTTGTATAGTGTAGTGCAGTCTGAACCATCCTCTCATTAGACTGCAGTCAGAGTGATGGCAGGTGAAGCCAGATACTGAAACAGGAGAATATTTTCTATATTTGTGTATATTTGTGGGGCTGTGTGGTGGTGCAGTGGGTAACGCTGTTGCCTCACAGCATGAAGGGTTTGGGTTCTAATACTAGCAGTCAGGTCAACTGGAGCTACTAAATTACTCTAAGTGTGTGTGTGTGTGTGTGTGTGTGTGTGTGTGTGTGTGTGTGTGTGTGTGTGTGTGTTCACTGTAGCTCCTCCTTTACTGAAACCAGTTCAATCCAGTTTGAGTGAAAGTGAAAGTATCAGCGCAGTTTAGTGAAGAGAGGAATATAAAGTTATTCAGGAGAAAATCACAGTGAGAAACTGAATTTAAAGCTGTAATATGTGAATGTTATATATCTAGACCTCATAAAGAAGAATTCTGGTGTGCTGCTGTGTTTCTCTACATGTGTGAGCAGCTTTAAAGCTTCAATCTGTAGCAGGAAACATGATCTCTGTAATGATTCTCTGGAGGTGAGTGAATTTATTTCTTAGTGTAAATAATAAATAATGATGAAGATTAAAACTATAATAATAATAAATAATAATAGATAATAAAACATGACCTCATATGTGATTCGCATAACAAATAGTTTCATACTTCCTCCTCCTGTGCACTACATAGGGTACAATAGTGAAGCTGATCTGAAGTGATTTAGGACGGATCCTGCTGCTGCACCACTAATGAGTTTAAATCAGCTGCTGGTTTTTACTGGTTATTTTCAGCTCATTTCATTATTGTTGATGCTGATGTGGGTGAAAGTTGATTTGATGTAGATTATGTTTATTATCAGTGTGTTATAAGTAGTGTGATATATGTAGTGTGTGTGTGTGTGTGTGTGTGTGTGTGTGTGTGTGTGTGTGCTCAGCCTAACCATAACAACTAGAATGAACATTAATAGTTTTAATCACTGTAACTTAGATTTTAAGCTCTGATTTGTTTATACTTTACGAGTCACATTAAAAATCACATTTAAAACCCACAGACTGAGATTAGCCGGTGCTGTATGGAATACTGTTAACAGTGTGGGTTTCAGTGTATAGTGTTAGCAGTACATTTCTTTTTTAAATTCCTCCCTGCTGCTTATAAACACTTCTTCATTATTTACTCACATTACTGCAGCAAACCAGCATCAAATCTTATTAGAATAATAAAGAATAAACAAGAAAACAGTTTATAATGGTTTTATTGTTCATTATATAATTATATCATAGTTTTATTGATTATAATATAATTATTATGAAAATATAGAATTATTTTTTATATATAAACGGCCCTACTCGTTATTTCACGTCGGTCATTAAATTACACTCATAAACTGAACAATCTAATAAATAGAAGCTACAACACACAGCACAGCTACATTAATAGTTGAATGTAAACCCAGAACATCCAGCTACATTCTCAAAGATGAAAATTCTTGTCCATGTTGTGACGTACGCTGCACGAATGAAAAATGTTAAATTACTAAACATGAACCTTAAATTACATCTTACACAGAAACATGATCATGATCTTACCATCATTTTTAAACTTAACTGTACTTTATAAGTATAAACAAGTTTTAAATATGATGCCTGCAACACACAGAACACAATCAAAGTAAAACATTTATAGAATATTGAAGATACACTGTTATGACACATTCCACACTAAGCAGGTGAGCTGGTAACAGGTGAAAGAATGATTGAGTATAGAAGGAGGATCCACCAAAAGATCAGTTGTAATCAAAGATGAGTCGTAGGTTGGTGCCAAACATCTTGATTTACCATCTACCATACATAATACTGTTAAAGGATTCAGGAGATCCAGAGAAATCCCAGTCCATGTAGGGCGAGGCTGGAAAGCTTGTTGTCTTCGACCCCTCAGACAGCACTGCAGGAGAAACCATTACACTGCTTCAGAAATATAGTCACATGGGTTTGGGAGTGCTTCATTTCATATAAATTCTGTGCAGAAGCTTCTGTGGGTTTTCTGGACCGAAGATCAACTCAGATTATCAGAAAGACAGTAAAATACACAAGTATAATTGTGCTGTAGTTGGAAGAGTTCACATTTAGCTTATGAAACATGGTCAAGTTCTCAGTACCAACAACAGGATGGACCATCCAGGCTGGTATCAGTGAAAAGTGCAAAAACAAACATCTGTCATAGTACGGTGGTGCATCAGTGCTCATGTGTGACCTGCATGTGTGTAAAAGCAGCACTGATGAGGATACGAGTCATTTTAGAGAGACATAAAGTCACATGTTTACCTGAGAAGTTCATGATTATTTCAGTAAGACGATGGCAGGCCTCATTCTGCACTCATGACAACAGCATCACTATGTAGACACAAAGTTCACCTCCGTCCCAACTTTTCTGCAAATAATCACAGATACTTTTGTTTGTGTCCAAAGTACTCCAGTGGTCTACACACAGCCTTGATCTCAAACATACTAAACACCTTTTGGAATTGATATGGAATCTAGATTGACTAACTGGCATAGATACGTTTTTAAATTGAATGGAAATCCTTCCTAAAACATAAAGTTTGACGTGGTTACAAAGGAGAAACAAAAGAGCTGCAACTCCACATTAATGTCCAGGGCTTTGGGATGATAAGTGCTCCACATACTTTTCACCATATAGTGTTTTGCTTTCTATAAAATACAACTATTTCATCCCCTTATTATGTTCATGATCAAATGTGTAAATAGAATAAAGCAAAAGTCCATTTTATAGTTGATAGTCCTCCAGATATTCTGTGATATGAATAACAGGATTGATGTTGGACGTGTCGGCGGCTCTGTGGAGTTTAAGAGGTTAAGTTTGGTTTATTAGACTCACATATAACATGTCTGTTTATGGTTCGAACTCTGTAATCAAGTTCGTGAACGACACCACGGTGATAGGCTTTATCAAAGACAATGATGAAATGGCCTACAGGGAGGAGGTTCAGCATCTGGCTGCATGGTGTGAGGACAACAACCTGGAGCTTAACACAGGGAAAATTAAAGAGATTATTGTGGACTTTAGAAGAACAGGAAGTCAGGCACACACCCCTATCTGCATCAACCGTGCTGTAGTAGAACGGGTGTCCACATCTCCCACAATCTCTCTTGGTCTCTACTTCATTTCGTTGGCTCTGTACTTGTTTACTCTGCACAATGACAAAGTTGAATCTAATCTAATCTAATTACAGTTTCTAGTTTGTATCTGATCTTCACAGTGATGTCATACGATTATTAAAGAGAGAAGAAAGTAAAAGTGTTGTATAATGGAGAACCTGCAAAACAGAAATTCTTCATGTGTTGTTCTTGTTTCAGTCTGAGTCAGGGTGAGAGATCAGACCCACCTGAACCCAGCAGTGTGTCCATGAGGAGTGATCGGTCAATGGGTGAACCACCAACATTCAGAAAAGGAAATTCTTCTACTGATCTGAGGTCAGCTTGTATTTTCTATTTTATTAAATTCTTTACAACCAGTCCCACCTGATAAAGTTTGGCAATATGATGATGTTAAACAGCTGCTGAATGCTGTTTGCTGTCCAGAATTTACAACCCTAAATGAGAAAAAGTTGGGACAGTATGGAAAATGTAAATAAAATAAAAACAGTTTCTTAGATTGGCTTCGACTTTTATTTGATGTCTGACAGGATGAAGCTGAGATATTTCATCTTTTATCTGCTCAACTTCATTTAATTTATTAATAAACATCAATTTCTGCATTTCAGGCCTGCAACATATTCCAGAAAAAGTTGGGACGGGGGTAATTAAGGGCAAGTAATGAGGTGAAAAACTAAATAATGATGTGATGTTAAGCAGGTGATTGTAATCATGGTTTGGTACAAAAGCAGCATCCAGGAAAGGCTGAGAGTCTCTGATGAGTAAAGATGATCAGAGGATCCAGTTTGTCCACAAATGTGTGAGAAAATGATTGAAATGTTTAAAAATAATGAGCACACTACATAGGGTACAATAGTGAAGCTGATCTGAAGTGATTTAGGACGGATCCTGCTGCTGCACCACTAATGAGTTTAAATCAGCTGCTGGTTTTTACTGGTTATTTTCAGCTCATTTCATTATTGTTGATGCTGATGTGGGTGAAAGTTGATTTGATGTAGATTATGTTTATTATCAGTGTGTTTTAAACATAATCTACAGAGAATCTACATGAATGTGATATGCAGTATCTCACAAAAGTGAGTACACCCCTCACATTTTTGCAAATATTTAATTATACCTTTTCATAAGACAACACTATAGACATGAAACTTGGATATAACTTAGAGTAGTCAGTGTACAGCTTGTATAGCAGTGTAGATTTACTGTCTTCTGAAAATAACTCAACACACAGCCATTAATGTCTAAATAGCTGCAACATAAGTGAGTACACCCCACAGTGAACATGTCCAAATTGTGCCCAAATGTGTCGTTGTCACTCCCTGGTGTCATGTGTCAAGGTCCCAGGTGTAAATGGGGAGCAGGGCTGTTAAATTTGGTGTTTTGGGTACAATTCTCTCATACTGGCCACTGGATATTCAACATGGCACCTCATGGCAAAGAACTCTCTGTGGATGTGAGAAATAGAATTGTTGCTCTCCACAAAGATGGCCTGGACTATAAGAAGATTGCTAACACCCTGAAACTGAGCTACAGCATGGTGGCCAAGGTCATACAGCGGTTTTCCAGGACAGGTTCCACTCGGAACAGGCTTCACCAGGGTCGACCAAAGAAGTCGAGTCCACGTGTTCGGCGTCATATCCAGAGGTTGGCTTTAAAAAATAGACACATGAGTGCTGCCAGCATTGCTGCAGAGGTTGAAGACGTGGGAGGTCAGCCTGTCAGTGCCTGACCATACGCCGCACACTGCATTAACTACTCTACATTGTATCAAAGTGTCATATCTTCAGTGTTGTCCCATGAAAATATGTAATTAAATATTTACAAAAATGTGAGGGGTGTACTCACTTTTGTGAGATATTGTATGTAGAGTGTGTGTGTGTGTGTGTGTGTGTGTGTGTGTGTTCAAGCCTAACCATAACAACTAGAATGAGCAGTAATAGTTTTAATCACTGTAACTTAGATTTTAAGCTCTGATTTGTTTATACTTTACGAGTCACATTAAAAATCACATTTAAAACCCACAGACTGAGATTAGCCGGTGCTGTATGGAATACTGTTAACAGTGTGGGTTTCAGTGGTGTTAACAGTATTCCATACAGCACTGGTTAATCTTTCTATTAAATGAACATTTCTTTTTTAAATTCCTCCCTGCTGCTTATAAACACTTCTTCATTATTTACTCACATTACAGAAGCAAACCAGCATCAAATCTTATTAGAATAATAAAGAATAAACAATAAAACAGTTTATAATGGTTTTATTGTTCATTATATAACTATATCATAGTTTTATTGATTACAGTATAATTATTATGAAAATATAGAATTATTTTTTATAAAACTTTACAGAGTATCATGATCAGGGCTTAAACGGGCCCTATTCATTATTTCACGTCGGTCATTAAATTTAGGAAATCCTTCCTAAAAAGTTTGACGTGGTTGCAAAGGAGAAACAAAAGAGCTGCAACTCCACATTAATGCTCGAGCTTATAGTATTTTGCTTTCTATGAAATACAGCTATTTCATACCTTTATTATGTTAATGATAAATGTGTAAATAGAATAAAGCAAATGTCCATTTTATAGTTGATAGTCCTCCAGATAGTCTGTGATATGAATAACAGGATTGGTGTTGGACGTGTCGGTGGATCAGTGGAGTTTAAGTTAAGTTTGGTTTATTAGACTCACATTACAGATTGTAGTTTGTATCTGATCTTCACAGTAACGTTATCAGATTATTATTAGAGAGAAGAAAGTAAAAGTGTTGTATAATGGAGAACCTGCAAAACAGAAATTCTTCATGTGTTGTTCTTGTTTCAGTCTGATTCAGGGTGAGAGATCCGAATCACCTGAACCCAGCTGTGTGTCCATGAGGAGTGATCGGTCAATGGGTGAACCACCAACATTCAGAGAAGGAAATTCTTCTACTGATCTGAGGTCAGCTTGTATTTTCTATTTTATTAAGTTCTTCACTCCCAGTCCCACCTGAAAAGGTTTGGCAATATAATGATGTTAAACAGCTGCTGAATGTTTATTGCTGTTTGCTGTGCAGATGTAAAAATTTTGTATACACCGCGTTCCAAATTCCATCCATCCATTATCTTCCGCTTATCCGGGGTTCGGGTCGCGGGGGCAGCAACCTAAGTAAAGAAACCCAGACCTCTCTCTCCCCAGCCACCTCTTCCAGCTCAACTGGGGGGATTCCGAGGCGTTCCCAGGCCAGCTGGGAGATATAATCTTTCCAGCGTGTCCTGGGTCTTCCCCGTGGTCTCCTCCCAGCTGGACTTGCCTGAAACACCTTCCTAGGGAGGCGCTCAGGAGGCATCCTTACCAGATGTCCGAACCACCTCAACTGGCCCCTTTCCACGCGCAGGAGTAGCGGCTCGACTCCGAGTCCCTCCCGGATGACCGAGCTTCTCACCCTATCTCTAAGGGAGAGCCCAGACACCCTGCGGAGAAAACCCATTTCGGCCGCTTGTACTCGCGATCTCGTTCTTTCGGTCATTACCCAAAGCTCATGACCCAGAGAGGGCAATCCACCGTTTTCCGGCTGAGAACCATGGCCTCAGATTTGGAGGTGCTGATTCTCATCCCAGCCGCTTCACACTCGGCTGCAAACCGATCCATCAAGAGCTGGAGTTCACAGTTCGATGACGCTAACAGGACCACATCATCTGCAAACAGCAGTGATGTGACTGTGAGGTCACCAAACCGGACCCCCTCCATCCCCTGGCTGCACCTAGAAATTCTGTCCATGTATATTAAGAACAGAATCGGTGACAAAGGGCAGCCCTGACGGAGTCCAACTCTGACTGTAAACCAGTCTGACTTACTGCCAGCCATGCGAACCAAACTCCTACTCCGCTTGTACAGGGACTGAATGGCCCGTAGTAAGGAGCCATGTACCCCGTACTCGCGAAGCACCCTCCACAAAATACCTCGAGGAACACAGTCGAATGCCTTCTCCAAGTCCACAAAACACATGTAGACTGGTTTGGCAAACTCCCATGAACCCTCGAGGATCCTGAAGAGAGTAAAGAGTTGGTCCAGTGTTCCACGGCCAGGACGAAATCCGCATTGTTCCTCCTGAATCTGAGGTTCGACTATCAGCCGGACTCTCTTCTCCAGTACCCCCCGTAGACCTTACCAGGGAGGCTGAGGAGTGTGATTCCTCTGTAATTGGAACACACCCTCCGGTCCCCTTTCTTAAAAAGGGGCACCACCACCCCAGTCTGCCAGTCCAGAGGCACTGCCCCCGATGACCACGCAATGTTGAAAAGGCGTGTCAACCAAGACCGCCCTACAACATCCAGAGCTTTAAGGAACTCTGGACGGATCTCATCCACCCCTGAAGCCCTGCCACCAAGGATCTTCTCAACTTCCCTAGCAACTTCAGCCCCAGTGATGGGAAACTCCTCTCCCGAGTCCTCTGGCTCTGCCTCCTCTCTGGAGGGCGTGTTGGTGGGATTGAGAAGGTTCTCGAAATATTCCTTCCACCGCCTAATGACGTCACCAGTCGTGGTCAACAGTGCGCCACCTCCACTATATACCGTGTTAGTGGCACACTGCTTTCCCCTCCTGAGTCGCCTGACAGTTTGCCAGAATCTTCTTGGAGCCGATCGAAAGTCGCTTTCCAAGGCCTCACCGAACTCTTCCGATGCCCGTGTTTTTGCCTCTGCGACACACAGAGCCGCGGATCGCTTGACCTGTCGGTACCTGTCAGCTGCTTCTGGAGTCCCACAGGCCAACCATACCCGATAGGAGTCCTTCTTCAGCTTGACGGCATCTCTCACCCGGGGTGACCACCACCGGGTTCGAGGGTTACCGCCACGACAGGCACCAACGACCTTGCGACCGCAGCTCCGATCAGCCGCCTCGACAATAGAGGAACGGAACATGGCCCATTCAGACTCAATGTCCCCCTCCTCGGCCGGGATACGGTTAAAGTTCTGACGGAGGTGAGAGTTGAAAATCTGTCTGACTGGTTCTTCTGCCAGACGTTCCCAGCAAACCCTCACTATACGTTTGGGCTTGCCTGGTCTGACCGGCATCTTCCCCCGCCATCTGATCCAACTCACCACCAGGTGGTGATCAGTTGACAGCTCAGCTCCTCTCTTCACCCGAGTGTCCAAAACACATGGCCGCAGGTCCGATGACACCACAACAAAGTCGATCATCGAACTGCGGCCCAGGGTGTCCTGGTGCCATGTGCACTTATAAACACCCTTGTTTTCAAACATGGTGTTTGTGATGGACAGACTGTGATTTACACAGAAGTCCAACAACTGAACACCCCTTGGGTTCAGATCGGAAAGGCCGTTCCTCCCAATCACGCCTTTCCAGGTCTCACTGTCATTGCCCACGTGAGCGTTGAAGTCCCCCAGTAAGACAACCGAATCACCAGGAGGAGCCCCTTCCAGCACCCTCCTCAGGGACTCTAAGAAGGCTGGGTACTCTGAACTGCCATTTGGCGCATAAGCACAAACCACAGTCATAACCCATTCCCCAACCCGAAGGCGTAGGGAAGCTACCCTCTCGTCCACCGGAAAAAAACCCAGCATACATGCATCAAGCCGAGGGGCTACAAGAAGACCCACACCTGCTCGACGCCTCTCACCGTGGGCAACTCCAGAAAAGAACAGAGTCCAGCCCCTCTCAAGGAGATTGGTTCCAGAGCCCGAGATGTGCGTTGAGGTGAGCCCGACTATATCTAGTCGGTATCTCTCAACCTCCCACACCAACTCGGGCTCATTCCCCGCCAGTGAAGTAACATTCCAAGTTCCAAAAGCCAGTTTTAGCAGCCGGGGATCGCGACGCCAAGGCTCCCGCCTCCGGTCACTGCCCGATCCACAATGCACCGAACCCCCATTACTACCCCTCCCACAAGTGGTGAGTCCATGGGAGGAGGGACCCATGTAACTCCTTCGGGCTGGGCCCGGTCGGGCACCATGGGAGAGTACCCGACCACCAGGCGCTCGCTGGCGAACCCCTCCCCTGGGCCTGGCTCCAGGGTGGGGTCCCGGTAACCCTAATCCGGGCAGGGTACACAGGTTCCTGTTATTTTTCTTCATAGAGGTTCTTTGGACCACTCTTTGTCTGACTTGTCACCTAGGACCAATTTGCCTTGGGAGACCCTACCAGGGGCTTTTGCCCCAGACAACATAGCTCCTGGGATCATTCAAGCACGCAAACCCCTCCACCACGATAAGGTGGTGATCCAAGGAGGGGCGTTCCAAATTATTATGCAAATTGGATTTAAGTCTCATAAAGATTTAATTTTTTGTTTCTCAATTAAACTCCTGGATGGTATTGTGTCTCAGGGCTCTTTGGATCACTGAAATCAATCTCAGACACCTGTGATAAATAGTTTGCCAGGTGAGCCCAATTAAAGGAAAACTACTTAAGAAGGACTTTCCACATTATTAAGCAGGCCACAGGTTTCAAGCAACATGGGAAAGAAAAAGGATCTCTCTGCTGCCGAAAAGTGTCAGATAGTGAAATGCATTGGACAAGGTATGAAAACATTAGATATTTCACGAAAAGCGTGATCATCATACTGTGAAGAGATTTGTGGCTGATTCAGAGCACAGACGGGTTTGTGCAGATAAAGGCAGAATGAGGAAGATTTCTGCCAGACAAATTCATTGGATTAAGAGAGCAGCCATAAAATGCCATTACAAACCAGCAAACAGGTATTTGAAGCTGCTGGTGCCTCTGGAGTCTCGTGAACCTCAAGGTGTAAGATCCTTCAAAGGCTTGCAGTTGTGCATAAACCTACTATTCGGCCACCCCTAACCAGTGCTCACAAGCAGAAATGGTTGGAATGGGACCAGACATACATGAAGACTAATTTCAAACAGTCTTGTTTACTGATGAGTGCTGTGCAACCCTGGATGGTCCAGATGGATGGAGAAGTGGATGGCCACCATGTCCCAACAAGGCTGCGACGTCAGCAAGGAGGTGGCGGAGTCATGTTTTGTGCCGGAATCATGGGGAGAGAGCTGGTAGGCCCCTTTAGGGTCCCTGTAGGTGTGAAAATGACCTCTGCAAAGTATATAGTTTCTGACTGACCACTTTCCTCCATGGTACAAAAAGAAGAACCGTGCCTTCCAGAGCAAAATCATCTTCATGCATGACAATGCACCATCTTATGCTGGAAAGAATACCTCTGTGTCATTGGCTGCTATGGGCATAAAAGGAGAGAAACTCATGGTGTGGCCACCATCCTCCCCTGACCCTATTGAGAACCTTTGGAGTATCCTCAAGCAAAAGGTCTATGAATTGTGGGAGGCAGTTCACATCAAACCAGCAGCTCTGAGAGGTGATTCTGACATCCTGCAAAGAAATTCAAGCAGAAACTCTCCAAAAACTCACAAGTTCAATGGATGCAAGAATTGTGAAGGTGATATGAAAGAAGTCTTTTAACATCTAACTTGGTCTGTTAGGATGTTTTTGATTTCAGTGCATGTGACCTTTTAATGCTGCAAATTCAACAAATGTTTGGAAACTCTGTTGTGCATAATAATTTGGAACAGTGCATTTTAAGTTTTTTATTTTTGAAGAATACACTGTTATCATTGGGAGGTTTGTTCAATTGAATTCGATTTATACTCTAATGGTTGATAACTTAAAAATTATACTGACTCTCATTTGCATCGACCATTTAGGAAAATCAGAGAAAAATAGCATTTGCATAATAATTTGGAACGTGGTATAATTTACAACCCCAAATCAGAAATAGTTGGGACAGTATGGAAAATGTAAATAAAATAAAAACACAGAGTTTCTTACGTTTGCTTTGACTTTTATTTGATGTCAGACAGGATGAAGCTGAGATATTTCATCTTTTATCTGCTCAACTTCATTTTATATATTAATAAACATCCATTCCTGCATTTCAGTTCTGCAACACATTCAGAAAAAAGTTGGGACAGGGGCAATTTAGGGCGAGTAATGAGGTGAATATACTAAATAATGATGTGATGTGAACAGGTGATTGTGATCATGGTTTGGTACAAAAGCAGCATCCAGGAAAGGCTGAGAGTCTCTGATGAGTAAAGATGATCAGAGGATCCAGTTTGTCCACAAATGTGTGAGAAAATGATTAAAATGTTTACAAACAATGAACCTCAAAGAAAGATTGGAAGGGATTTGCATGTTCTCCCTCTACAGCACAGAATATCATTAAACCATTTAAGGAATTAGGAGGAATTTCAGTGTGTAAAGGTGGAGGGTGCAGCTTAATCTGAACTCTCGTGATCTTCCATCCCTCAGACGACATCAAGAACCTCCACTCAACACTAGCTGATATAACCACATGGGTGAGGGATTAGTTTATCAAACCTTTATCAAGCTCTACAATACAGAGTTACTGCACTAATCATACTTAACACTTTACTGTGCAAAAAAGAAGCCTTATTTTAACCATGTCCAGAAGCGGCATCGACTTCTCTGGGCTCGAAGGCATCTAAGATGGACCATCACACAGTGGAAATGTGTATTGTGGTCAGATGAATCAGCATTCCAGGTCTTTTTTGGAAAAATGAACTCTGTGTGCTCCGGACCAAAGATGAAAAGGATCCAGACTGTTATCAGCAACAAGTCTAAAAGGCAGGGTCTGTCATGGTATGGGGGCGTGTCAGTAACAGGGTGTATCATGGTATGGGGTGTTTCAGTACCAGGGTCTGTCATGGTATGGGGGGTGTCAGTACCAGGGTCTGTCATGGTATGGTGGTGTGTCAGTACCAGGGTCTGTCATGGTATGGGGGTGTGTCAGTACCAGGGTGTATCATGGTATGGGGGTGTGTCAGTACCAGGGTGTATCATGGTATGGGGGGGTGTCAGTACCAGGGTCTGTCATGGTATGGGGGTGTGTCAGTACCAGGGTCTGTCATGGTATGGGGGCGTGTCAGTACCAGGGTCTGTCATGGTATGGGGGCGTGTCAGTACCAGGGTGTGTCATGGTATGGGGGCGTGTCAGTACCAGGGTGTGTCATGGTATGGGGGTGTGTCAGTACCAGAGTGTGTCATGGTATGGGGGTGTGTCAGTACCAGGGTCTGTCATGGTATGGGGGTGTGTCAGTACCAGGGTGTGTCATGGTATGGGGGCGTGTCAGTACCAGGGTGTGTCATGGTATGGGGGCGTGTCAGTACCAGGGTCTGTCATGGTATGGGGGTGTGTCAGTACCAGGGTCTGTCATGGTATGGGGGTGTGTCAGTACCAGGGTCTGTCATGGTATGGGGGTGTGTCAGTACCAGGGTCTGTCATGGTATGGGGGTGTGTCAGTACCAGGGTGTATCATGGTATGGGGGCGTGTCAGTACCAGGGTGTGTCATGGTATGGGGGCGTGTCAGTACCAGGGTCTGTCATGGTATGGGGGTGTGTCAGTACCAGGGTGTATCATGGTATGGGGGCGTGTCAGTACCAGGGTGTGTCATGGTATGGGGGTGTGTCAGTACCAGGGTCTGTCATGGTATGGGGGTGTGTCAGTACCAGGGTCTGTCATGGTATGGGTGTGTGTCAGTACCAGGGTCTGTCATGGTATGGGGGTGTGTCAGTACCAGGGTCTGTCATGGTATGGGGTGTGTCAGTACCAGGGTCTGTCATGGTATGGGGGTGTGTCAGTACCAGGGTCTGTCATGGTATGGGTCTGTGTCAGTATCAGGGTCTGTCATGGATTGGGGGCGTGTCAGTACCAGGGTCTGTCATGGTATGGGGGTGTGTCAGTACCAGGGTCTGTCATGGTATGGGTCTGTGTCAGTATCAGGGTCTGTCATGGATTGGGAGGGTGTCAGTATCAGGGTCTGTCATGGTATGGGGGTGTCAGTACCAGGGTCTGTCATGGTATGGGGGTGTGTCAGTACCAGGGTCTGTCATGGTATGGGGCGTGTCAGTACCAGGGTGTATCATGGTATAAGGTGTGTCAGTGCCAGGGTCTGTCATGGTATGGGGGTGTGTCAGTACCAGGGTCTGTCATGGTATGGGGGTGTGTCAGTATCAGGGTCTGTCATGGATTGGGGGGTGTCAGTACCAGGGTGTGTCATGGTATGGGGACGTGTCAGTAACAGGGTGTGTCATGGTATGGGGGCGTGTCAGTACCAGGGTCTGTCATGGTATGGGGGCGTGTCAGTACCAGGGTCTGTCATTGTATGGGGGTGTGTCAGTACCAGGGTCTGTCATGGTATGGGGGTGTGTCAGTACCAGGGTCTGTCATGGTATGGGGTGTGTCAGTACCAGGGTCTGTCATGGTATGTGGGTGTGTCAGTACCAGGGTCTGTCATGGTATGGGGTGTGTCAGTGCCAGGGTCTGTCATGGTATGGGGGCGTGTCAGTACCAGGGTGTGTCATGGTATGGGGGCGTGTCAGTACCAGGGTCTGTCATGGATTAGGGGGTGTCAGTACCAGGGTGTGTCATGGTATGGGGGCGTGTCAGTACCAGGGTCTGTCATGGTATGGGGGCGTGTCAGTACCAGGGTCTGTCATGGTATGGGGGCGTGTCAGTACCAGGGTCTGTCATGGTATGGGGGCGTGTCAGTACCAGGGTCTGTCATGGTATGGGGGCGTGTCAGTACCAGGTCTGTCATGGTATGGGGGTGTGTCAGTATCAGGGTCTGTCATGGATTGGGGGGTGTCAGTACCAGGGTGTGTCATGGTATGGGGCCGTGTCAGTACCAGGGTCTGTCATGGTATGGGGGCGTGTCAGTACCAGGATCTGTCATGGTATGGGGGCGTGTCAGTACCAGGGTCTGTCATGGTATGGGGGTGTGTCAGTACCAGGGTCTGTCATGGTATGGGGGTGTGTCAGTACCAGGGTCTGTCATGGTATGGGGTGTGTCAGTACCAGGGTCTGTCATGGTATGGGGGTGTGTCAGTACCAGGGTCTGTCATGGTATGGGGTGTGTCAGTGCCAGGGTCTGTCATGGTATGGGGGCGTGTCAGTACCAGGGTGTGTCATGGTATGGGGGCGTGTCAGTACCAGGGTCTGTCATGGATTGGGGGGTGTCAGTACCAGGGTGTGTCATGGTATGGGGGCGTGTCAGTACCAGGGTCTGTCATGGTATGGGGGCGTGTCAGTACCAGGGTCTGTCATGGTATGGGGGCGTGTCAGTACCAGGGTCTGTCATGGTATGGGGGCGTGTCAGTACCAGGGTCTGTCATGGTATGGGGGCGTGTCAGTACCAGGGTCTGTCATGGTATGGGGGTGTGTCAGTATCAGGGTCTGTCATGGATTGGGGGGTGTCAGTACCAGGGTCTGTCATGGTATGGGGGGGTGTCAGTACCAGGGTGTATCATGGTATGGGGGGCGTGTCAGTACCCTTGGTAAAGGTCATTTACACTCTGTGATGCAGCATTAATGCAGAAAAGTACATTGAGATCTTAGAGCAACATGTGCTGCCTTCTAGACGTCGTCTTTTCCAGGGACGTCCAGCATTTTTCAACAAGACGATGCAAACCCACCTGCTGCACACATTACAAAGGTGTGGCTGCAGAAGAAGAGGGTACGGGTACTGGACTGGCCCGCCTACAGTCCTGATCTGTCCCCAATAGAGAACGTGTGGAGAATTCTGAAGGGGAAAATGTGACAATGACCCCATACTGCTGTACATCTAAAGGCCTGAAATGCAGGAATGGATGTTTATTAATAAATGAAATGAAGTTGAGCAGATAAAAGATGAAATATCTCAGGTTCATCCTGTATGACATCAAATAAAAGTCAAAGTAAATGTAAGAAACTCTGTGTTTTTATTTCCCATGTTGTCCCAACTTTTTCTGATTTGGGGTTGTATGTTGATCTTAATGCTTTGATTGTTTACAGAAAACAAGAGAAATTAAAGAAATCAGAAAGAAGCAGCAGAAATGAGTTGGATTCAGTATTTAAGGTGTGTATCTGAGACTCTGTGTGGAACTTGTGTGTGATCAGGCACGTCTACAACATTTTATTCTTTTTGATATTGCAGAAATTTCCACAGTCATACTATTAGTGACGTGATGCTTAATCAAAGAGGATTACAGTTTATGTAATAAACAACTCATCAGTCATCTACAGTCAGCTTCAAAACTATTGATTATTTGTGGTTGAAAGAAGTGTATTTATTATCCTAAAAATATAAAATAACTCATCTAAAGTATATATTTCATAAATGTAATGAGTGATGAAGAAAGATGGTACACAGACTCATCACCAAGCTGATTCTAGACCCAAGAGCGGTGACTGAACATAATCAGAGGCCAAAGGAAACAAATGTTATCTGATGACCTAAGGTGGGATTTGACCCCACAGTATCTCTACAGTGTGAGTTAACCAGGAAACAACCAGAGGTCGTTTAAAGTGACAAACCAGATCACCAAACACAGTGATCAGTTCATTAAAAATAATAATAATTAGGAAACTACAGTGATGTGAGCGCTGTGTTGGAAATGTGATCAAGTATGATACGTTAGTTACATGATCCACCAACATATCACCACACGATCGAACAGTACTTCTATTTCTAAACCTAACTAGATAACCTACTCCTAAAGGTCAGTTTCTTCTAAACAACTGCTAGTTGTCCTGTACACCCCTACACTTTATTATAGTATTTTAATTAAGGTTGTGGCACTCTTATAAATCCAGACATTTTCATTTCAATTTTACCTTTTTTAATTTTACTTAATGTTTTAATTAATCCATGTCTTACCTTTACTAGGGAACCAATTATTTTAGAGCTGACTGTACCAGTGTAAGTTTAACATTTTTATTTTTAATTACTGTAATTTTGTCAGGAGCTGGAGCAGAAAGTCTTCACTCTGTTGAAGAATGAGCTGAATAAATATAAGAAGATACTGAGTCCAGATTACCCAGAATGCTCTGAGGTAAAGGATAAGGAGGATCAGTGTAGTTTCAGAGAGGAGGTGCTGAAGATCACTCTACATGTCCTGAAAAAGATGAACCAGACAGATTTAGCCAACACACTGCAGACCAGTAAGAGCTGCTGGTTTTATTCCATCACTTTTATTTGAAAAGTGCTACAATATTATGTTATTTTAATTAAAAACTACAATAATCTAAAAAAAAATGAAAAATTATCATGATTTACAAACCTCTGAAAGTTAGAGTAGGTGTATAATAGTAAAGTGTGTCGTGCTGGTAGTTAGTTGGTTAATATTCAGTTCAGTTTTATTCTTGCTAATATTAATAAAACATTAATAGCAGCAAACTGATATCAGAACTCTAACAGAGATGATCAGATAGATTAGATTAGTAAATAATATTAGATTTTATATTCTGGTACATACAGTGAAATATTGATCTTCATGTTTTTCTGTTTATTAGAGCTGGTCTCTGTTTATCAGAAGAACCTCAAAACCAAACTGATAGAGAAATATAAAAGAATTAATGAAGGAATCTCACAGCATGGATCATCAGTTCTCCTGGATCAGATCTACACTGAGCTCTACATCACAGAGGGTTCGAGTGGAGACGTCAACAATGAACATGAGGTGAGACAGATTGAAACCACATCCAGGAGACCAACAACACAGGAGAAACCCATCAAATGTAACGACCTCTTTAAAGACATGTCCATCAGAACTGTGCTGACTAAAGGAGTTGCTGGAATTGGAAAAACAGTCTCTGTGCAGAAGTTTATTCTGGACTGGGCTGAAGGAAAAGCCAATCAGGACGTTCTCTTCATGTTCCCACTTCCCTTTAAAGAGCTGAATCTGATGAAGGCGAAACATCTCAGTCTGATGGAGCTTCTTCATTATTTTTTCCCAGAATTTAAAAGAATAGAATCAATAAACTGCAGCACCTACAAGATCATTTTCATCTTTGATGGTCTGGATGAGTGTCGACTTCCTCTAAACTTCCAGAACAATGAGATTGTGTGGGATGTAACAGAATCAGCCTCAGTGGATGTGCTGCTGACAAACCTCATCAAGGGGAACCTGCTTCCTTCTGCTCTCCTCTGGATCACCTCTCGACCAGCTGCAGCCAATCAGATCCCTCCTGAGTGTGTAGCCCAGGTAACAGAGGTACGAGGGTTCAGTGATCCTCAGAAAGAGGAGTACTTCAGGAAGAGGATCAGTGATGAGGACCTGGCCAGTAAAATCATCAAACACATGAAGTCATCAAGAAGCCTCTACATCATGTGTCACATTCCAGTTTTCTGCTGGATTTCAGCCTCTGTTCTAGAGAGAATGCTGGGTGAAGCAGAGGGTGGAGAGATCCCCAAAACTCTGACTCAAATGTTCACCCACTTCCTGATCTTTCAGATCAAACACAAGGAACAAAAGTATCATGGGAAATGTGACCCTGACCCTCACCAGACCAGAGAGACGATACTGGCACTGGGAAAACTGGCTTTCCAACAGCTGGAGAAAGGAAACCTGATCTTCTATGAAGAAGACCTGAGAGAGTGTGGTATTGATGTCAGAGAAGTGTCAGTGTACTCAGGAGTGTGCACCCAAATCTTCAGAGAGGAGTTTGGGTTACACCTGGGGAAGGTCTTCAGCTTTGTTCATCTGAGCATCCAGGAGTTTCTGGCTGCTTTATTTGCTTTCATCTGCTTCATCAGTAAAAATCCAACAGAACAACAAAGCACTGATCTGTCTGATATGTTCACCAAGTCCAGCATGTCTGATTTCCTCAAGAGTGTAGTGGACAAAGCCTTACAGAGTGAGAATGGACACCTGGACCTTTTCCTTCGCTTCCTTCTGGGTCTCTCACTAGAGTCCAATCAGACTCTCTTAAGAGACCTACTGACACAGACAGGAAGTAGATCTCACAGTAAACAGGATACTGTGAAGTACATTAAGCAGAAGATCAAGAAGAATCCCTCACCAGAGAAATCCATTAATCTGTTCCACTGTCTAAATGAACTGAATGATCATTCTCTAGTGCAGGAGGTCCAGACTTACCTGAACAGAATAAAACCGCGTTATAAACACCATGGTTCTGGTTGTCTCAGAGGAACCAGTCTCTCTCCTGCTCAGTGGTCAGCACTGGTGTTTGTGTTGCTGAACTCAGATGAAGATCTGAAGGAGTTTAGTTTGAGTAAATATAACAGATCAGATGAATGTCTTCTGAAGCTGCTGCCAGTGGTGAAAGAATCCAGAAGAGCTGTGTAAGTATTTTCTTCATTAATATCACAGCAGCATCTTTTTAATGTTAATATAAATGTAGTGCACCAACATAAGGTTGCTCCAGTAAAGCTGCTGATTATCTGAGAAGAGCACCGCTGCTGCTGCTGCTGTGTTTACAACTTTTCTCCACTTGACTCAAAATCCTGTAGTGACTAAAAAAGCTAGTTATGAATCGTTCTGAAGAGCATCACTGTGTGTGCTGGGTAAAAGCGAAGCTACAGAATGTAAACTTATCACATCATTTGAACATTTTACACCCGAAATTATAAAAACAATTCTTTATTCTTTCTAATCAGACAGAATAAAATAGAAACAAGTTTATAATGGAATGTTATACAGTACCACCAAAATGTGTTTTCATGTTTTGTGGTAAAATATTTTACATTTATAATAAACGATTAGACTAAATATTAATTCAAAATTATAAGTTTTTATTCATTTGCACGTCTGACTCACAAACACAAAAATTCAATAATTTTTTTAATTCAGTCACCAATCCCCAATTATTCTAAAAATTGTTTAAATATTGTCTTTTTGTTGGATGCAACTTATACCCTCTCTCTCTGAGAGGTGAGTGCACTCAACATTTACAAACATGTCTGCTTCCACCAGGTTTCTCAAGCAAAAACCTCAAAGGGCCTCATACCCTTCAGAATAAAACCCTGTTTGTTGTACTGCCTTCCTGAATCTGCATGCCCATCTGCAAATCTGACAGTCGAGCTGCCCCACATTGGGCACCAATTTGTTGTGGAAAAATATGTTGAGATGACAAAAGAAAACAAAGATTACAGTTGACTGGATTGCAGAATTTATTGGCATAATTGTGGCTTACAGCAGTGGAATAGCAGAAAAACCAGGAACAGATGCTATGATCCTATCTTTATACTGCTCTGGTCACATGACATTGGGTGTTGGAATTTGGAACCTTCATTCTGTGCTAAGTGTGGTTTCTTATCTGTTTACAGCTTAACGACATGTTAATGACAGACATTACTGATCTCTGTACTTTAGACTCTCAGCCACATCTTTAAGCAGCCACATAAGGATTTTACAACTATAAGTATTTAATGCACAAGCAGCAATATACTAATAATCAGGTGATATCAAACATAATGGGTGTGTTCAAAAACCTAATGAGTTCTCTACATAAGCAGCATTTTATGTCATCCTACGCTCGCTCCCGAGAAGGAGGCTGTTCGAAATCCTAGATGCCTTAATACCCTCACTAGTAAGGTATCTTAAAACTTCAACAGTATTTTGACTCAAGAACGAAGGAGCATCCGATGCTTCCTTAGGAGTGGAGGCAATCTTAGCATTCAGTAGAGCAGAACTTTTCTCACAGAAAAAAAACCATGGTGGACGGTGCAGAGAAATGAACTGTTTTCAAACGTAAATAAATGATTATTGATTTTTTTATTTGTATAAACTTGCACAAGTGTTTTTATTTGCAAATTCAGGCTCATCAGTGAATTTAACCATTTTGGTTCATGGACTTGACATGCTAGCGCGCTGTGCCACGCCATCCCACGCCATCCCATTGGTTTAAATGGCATGAGGCTAACTGGGTTACCTTAGTTAGTAAAAGCTGATGGAATCTCTGTATAAGTAGCGCGTTTAAATAACCTGACTTATAAGTGTATGACTTATTAAAATCCTCTCTACTGACGCAGCTGCCTTGAACACACCCAGTATTTGAACACACCCACTACCTCAATTTTCAGAACAGATTAAAACACACACTCACAATTAACAATTATATACTCACACACACTGTAAACTGGAGATACTGAAATGAGATTATAACACACACACTGTAAACTGGAGATACTGAGGTGAGATTATAACACACACACTGTAAACTAGAGATACTGAGGTGGGCTTATAACACACACACACACTGTAAACTGGAGATACTGAGGTGAGATTATAACACACACACTGTAAACTAGAGATACTGAGGTGGGCTTATAACACACACACACACTGTAAACTGGAGATACTGAAATGAGATTATAACACACACACTGTAAACTGGAGATACTGAGGTGAGATTATAACACACACACACACACACACACTGTAAACTAGAGATACTGAGGTGGGCTTATGACACACACACACTGTAAACTGCAGATACTGAGGTGAGATTATAACACACACACTGTAAACTAGAGATACTGAGGTGGGCTTATAACACACACACACTGTAAACTGGAGATACTGAGGTGAGATTATAACACACACACACACACACACACACACTGTAAACTAGAGATACTGAGGTGGGCTTATGACACACACACACTGTAAACTGGAGATACTGAGGTGAGATTATAACACACACACACACACACACTGTAAACTGGAGATACTGAGGTGAGATTATAACACACACACTGTAAACTGGAGATACTGAGGTGAGATTATAACACACACACACACACACACACACACACTGTAAACTAGAGATACTGAGGTGGGCTTATGACACACACACACTGTAAACTGGAGATACTGAGGTGAGATTATAACACACACACACACACACACACTGTAAACTGGAGATACTGAGGTGAGATTATAACACACACACACACACACACTGTAAACTGGAGATACTGAGGTGAGATTATAACACACACACACACACACACACACACTGTAAACTAGAGATACTGAGGTGGGATTATAACACACACACACACACACACACACACACTGTACACTGGAGATACTGAGGTGAGATTATAACACACACACACACACACACACACACACACACACACTGTAAACTGGAGATACTGAGGTGAGATTATAACACACACACTAAACTGGAAGTACTGAGGTGAGATTATAACACACACACACACACACACACACTGTAAACTGGAGATTCTAATAATCTGATGTTTCATCTTTTCTTTCTCAGGTTGGAATGTTGTGATCTAACAGGTGAAAGTTGTGCAGCTCTGTCCTCAGTTCTCAGTTCAAACTCCTCCAATCTGATAGATCTGAACCTGAGTAACAATAATCTGCAGGATTCAGGAGTGAAGCTGCTCTCTGCTGCACTGAAGAATCCACACTGTACACTGGAGATACTGAGGTGAGATTATAACACACACACACACACACTGTAAACTGGAGATACTGAGGTGAGATTATAACACACACACACACACACACACACACTGTACACTGGAGATACTGTGGTGAGATTATAACACACACACACACACACACACACACACACACACTGTAAACTGGAGATACTGGGGTGAGATTATAACACACACACACTGTAAACTGGAGATACTGAGGTGAGATTATAACACACACACACACACACAAATACACTGTAAACTGGAGATACTGAGGTGAGATTATAACACACACACACACACACACACACTGTAAACTGGAGATACTGAGGTGAGATTATAAAACACACACACACACACACACACACTGTAAACTGGAGATACTGAGGTGAGATTATAACACACACACACACACTGTAAACTGTAGATACTGAGGTGAGATTATAACACACACACACACACACACACACTGTAAACTGGAGATACTGAGGTGAGATTATAACACACACACACACACACACACACTGTAAACTGGAGATACTGAGGTGAGATTATAACACACACACACACAAACACTGTAAACTGGAGATACTCAGGTGAGATTATAACACACACACACACACTGTAAACTGGAGATTCTGAGGTGAGATTATAACACACACACACAAACACTGTAAACTGGAGATACTCAGGTGAGATTATAACACACACACACACTGTAAACTGGAGATACTGAGGTGAGATTATAACACACACACTGTAAACTGGAGATACTCAGGTGAGATTATAACACACACACACACACACACTGTAAACTGGATATTCTGAGGTGAGATTATAACACACACACACACACACTGTAAACTGGAGATACTGAGGTGAGATAACACACACACACACACACACACACACACACACACACACACTGTAAACTGGAGATACTGAGTTGAGATTATAACACACACACACTCTAAACTGGAGATTCTGAGTTGAGATTATAACACGCACACACACACACACTGTAAACTGGAGATACTGAGGTGAGATTATAACACACACACACACACACACACTGTAAACTGGAGATACTGAGTTGAGATTATAACACACACACACACACACACACACTGTAAACTGGAGATACTGAGGTGAGATTATAACACACACACACACCCACTGTAAACTGGAGATTCTAATAATCTGATGTTTCATCTTTTCTTTCTCAGGTTAATACGTTGTAATCTAACAGATGAAAGTTGTGCAGCTCTGTCCTCAGTTCTCAGTTTAAACTCCTCCAATCTGAGAGATCTGAACCTGAGTAACAATAAGCTGCAGGATTCAGGAGTGAAGCTGCTCTCTGCTGCACTGAAGAATCCACACTGTACACTGGAGATACTGAGGTGAGATTATAACACACACACACACACACACACACACACACACACACACACACACACACACACACACTGTAAACTGGAGATACTAAGGTGAGATTATAACACACACACACTGTAAACTGTAGATACTAAGGTGAGATTATAACACACACACACAAACACTGTAAACTGGAGATACTGAGGTGAGATTATAACACACACACACACACACACACACTGTAAACTGGAGATACTGAGGTGAGATTATAACACACACACACACAAACTGTAAACTGGAGATACTCAGGTGAGATTATAACACACACACACACACACTGTAAACTGGATATTCTGAGGTGAGATTATAACACACACACACACACACTGTAAGATGGAGATACTGAGGTGAGATTATAACACACACACACACACACACACTGTAAACTGGAGATACTAAGGTGAGATTATAACACACACACACACACACACACACACACACTGTAAACTGGAGATACTGAGGTGAGATAACACACACACACACACACACACACACACACACACACACTGTAAACTGGAGATACTGAGTTGAGATTATAACACTCACACTGTAAACTGGAGATTCTGAGGTGAGATTATAACACACACACACACACACACACTCTGTAAACTAGAGATACTGAGGTGAGATTATAACACACACACACACACACACACACACACACTGTAAACTGGAGATACTGAGGTGAGATTATAACACACACACACACACACACACACACACACTGTAAACTGGAGATACTGAGGTGAGATTATAACACACACACACACACACACACACACGACTTACCCAGGAAACTAATGATTTGGGAAATGAGCTATAAATAAAAATCCAGAATAAATTAAATAAAAGCTCCACCAGTTTGGATCCTAAATCAGGAATCAGGACAAAGAAAGCTGATCAGAGTTTGGGAGCGTCTGTTCTTGGGCAGTTACAGGGTTCAGTGGGTTGGATAATAAATGTCTGATAAATGTTATAAATTTAAAGGTACTTGAGTTCATCATCTAATCTGTAAGAAGGTGATCAGCACCTCAGAACACAGCAGTCAGGACAACAGGGTCAGAATATATCTGGATCAAATCTAGTAGATCATTTCATAGTGAGAACATTATGGAGACCGTAGCAGCACTCTGGTAGTTACAGTGTGGGGTTGTGGGTGATTTTCTACATCAGTAATTATAGATTTTATATAACTTTGTTCCTTAAATAATGATGTTTTAGAGACTGAGTTCTGTTTAAACTGAAGTTCTGTTCTTATAATGTTTCTGAAAGACGATTAGAAAAGAACAAAGACTGTTTTACATCACTGTATAAAGTTTTGTCTAGTTTTTATGAGGTGATCCAATCAGCATTGAGCTGCTTTCTGTGTACAACCCCAATTCCAATGAATTTGGGACGTTGTGTAAAACATAAATAAAAACAGAATACGATGATTTGCAAATCCTTTTCAACCCATATTCAATTGAATACACTACAAAGACAATATATTTAATGTTCAAATGGATAAACTTTATAGTTTATTTGCAATTATTCACTCATTTTTAATTTGATGCCTGCAACACGTTCCAAAGAAGTTGGGACGGGGCAACAAAAGACTGGGACAGTTGAGGAATGCTCAAAAAACACCTGTTTAGAACATTCCACAGGTGAACAGGTTAATTGGAAACAGGTGAGTGTCATGATTGGGTATAAAGGGAGCGTCCCCGAAAGGCTCAGTCGTTCACAAGCAAGGTTCACCACTTTGTGAACAACTGTGTGAGCAAATAGTCCAACAGTTTAAGAACAACGTTTCTCAATGTGCAATTGCAAGGAATTTAGGGATTTCATCATCTACAGTCCATAATATCATCAAAAGATTCAGAGAATCTGGAGAAATCTGTGCACGTAAGCCTGCAAGGCCGAAAAACCAACATTGAATGCCCGTGACCTTCGATCCCTCAGACGGCACTGCATTAAAAACCCACATCATTCTGTAACGGATATTATCACATGGGCTCAGGAACACTTCAGAAAACCATCGTCAGTGAACACAGTTCGTCGCTCCATCTACAAGTGCAAGTTAAAACTCTACCATGCAAAGCGAAAGCCATATATCAACAACACCCAGAAACGCCGCCGGCTTCTCTGGGCCCAAACTCATCTGAGATGGACCGACGCAAAGTGGAAAAGTGTCCTGTGGTCTGACGAGTCCACATTTCAAATTGTTTTTGGAAATCATGGACGTCGTGTCCTCCGGGCCAAAGAGGAAAAGGACTGTCCGGATTGTTATCAGTGCAAAGTTCAAAAGCCAGCATCTCTGATGGTATGGGGGTGTGTTAGTGCCCATGGCATGGGTAACCTGCACATCTGTGAAGGCACCATTAATGCTGAAAGGTACATACAGGTTTTGGAGCAACATATGCTGCCATCCAAGCAACGTCTTTTTCAGGGACGTCCCTGCTTATTTCAGCAAGACGATGCCAAGCCACCTTCTGCATGTGTTACAACAGCGTGGCTTCGTAGTAAAAGAGTGCGGGTACTAGACTGGCCTGCCTGCAGTCCAGACCTGTCTCCCATTGAAAATGTGTGGCGCATTATGAAGCGCAAAATACGACAACGGAGACCCCGGACTGTTGCGCTACTGAAGTTGTACATCAAGCAAGAATGGGAAAGAATTCCACCTACAAAGCTTCAACAATTAGTGTCCTCAGTTCCCAAACGCTTATTGAGTGTTGTTAAAAGGAAAGGTGATGTAACACAGTGGTAAACATGCCCCTGCCCCAACTTCTTTGGAACGTGTTGCAGGCATCAAATTCAAAATAAGTGAATATTTGCAAAACACAATAAAGTTTATCCGTTTGAACATTAAATATTTTGTCTTTGTAGTGTATTAAATTAAATATGGGTTGAAAAGAATTTGCAAATCATCGTGTTCTGTTTTTATTTATGTTTTACACAACGTCCCAACTTCATTGGAATTGGGGTTGTAAATGTAATTAAAAACAGGTTAAAAAATAAAACACTGAAGGTTGTGGTTGATGTAACGGGGTGGTGCAAATAACAGGATATCCAGCTACTTAATCCATCAATTGACATGCAGTCATGATCCAAATACATCTCTCTCAAAACTAAACTAAACAAGACAGGAGCAGGTAAACAAGGTTGGTTAAAACAAATCTAGAAGAGGATTCACACTGATAGATCCTGGACCTTCTAAATCATGCAGAATGATTAAACAGAAAAAAGAGAGCTCTGTTAAAGGTAAGTAAGGATGCACCAGTGTGAGTGGTAATACTAAATGCTCTCCGGCTTTTCTGTTTAGAGCCCAGAATAGCTGACATCAATTAAAAGTGTCTAATGATTTTAGCTCATTTAGCTAAAAGGTTTTACACCTCACTTACATGTCTTTGTCCTGTAGCAGGTAACCGGAGCTCCAGGAGGAAACCCACACAGAACAGTGTGTGTGTGTGTATGATGAGATGTAATTGTGGTGAGTGTGTGTGTGTGTGTGTGTGTGTGTGTGTGTGTGTGTGTGTGAGAGAGAGATGTAATTGTGATGAGTTGTGTGTGTGTGTGTGTGTGAGTGTGTGTGTGTGTGAGTGTGTGTGTGTGTGTGTGTGTGTGTGAGATGTAATAGTGATGAGTGTGAGTGTGTGAGTGTGAGATGTAATTGTGATAAGTTCTTGTTCTCTCTGCAGGTTGGTGAGCTGCTGTATTACAGATGAAGGTTTTATATCTCTGGCTTCAGCTCTGAGATCAAACTCCTCATCACTCCTGAAAGAACTGAATCTGAGTAACAATAATCCAGGAGAATCAGGAGTGAAGCTTCTCACTGATCTACAGAAGGATCCTCACTGTAAACTGGAGACACTATAGTGAGTTACTGACTTCCTGTTTCATTATAAAAGAGGATCCTAAACTTTTTACAGTCACGTAGTTCCTGTTACATTAAACTGAGTTCCTCCCATGGCAGAGGAGAAAGTATTCACACCCTATATTAACATGTATAAATATAAAGATTACATGAACGTTTCTAGATAATAATGTTAAAATATTAAACTGTTCTGGTACAAACTTCACATGGTTTCATTATATAAGACGTTGTGATTGGTTGGAAAGATTTCACACAGTGAGCATCATCATCATCATGATGAAGGTGAAGGAGCTTCCTGAAGTTCTCAGGAACTAAATAATAAAACTAAACTTCAGTAAAAAAGCTACAGAGCCACGACAAACACCTTCAACATCCCAGTCAGTACAACTGGTTCCATCATCACAAGAGGAAAGATGAATGAAATCAGAATAATCTGGGGTGTAAAATGTGTAATAAAAGAATAATAGCAGGTAAACTCCTGATCTGACCTTCTCAGTCTGATTCAGTGCTGCATTCTGCTCATGTGTTTGTGTCTCCATGTAAAACAGCACAAAAACAGCAAATAAGGAGGAAATAAATCTCATATTACACATTTTAAAAGATGATCAAATATACGGGAGCGCTGTGTACAAGTATCAGCTGTATGGGTTCAGATCTCTAGGACTTTGGTTTTGGCAGTAATAAAATGAGATTTTAAATGTTCCTTTAAAACAGATAAAATGTTCTTCATTACCAGTAGATCTGAAGCAAATCTGTACAGCAGCTCTATGTGTTGTATAAAGTGATTGTTCTGGATTTGTTTTCAGTTAAAAAAGCACATTTTTATTGTTCATGTTTGTTTCTTTTTCTCTCTATTTGCAGTATCTACAGTTTCCACAGTATCCGCAGTAGTCACAGTATGTGGTAACAATGTCCTCCAGCTCGTGTGTTGCAGCTCGTATCCAGATGAAATGTTTCCTTCATTGGAAAGCTGAAGCTCCATCATGAGCAGAACAGAGATCAGAAGCTCCACATCCTATTAGGGTGCCTGCGGTAGCTGGTGAACTTACCCCGGGTTCCCAGCGAAGCAGGCGTTACAGAACAACCAAACTAAAGGCCTTAAGTAAGAGGCCCTGTAATTAGGGCTGAAGACCTGCAGCTGGCTCATTTAAGCCAGCGCTGTGCAGCAGCGGGAGTCGCACCTTTGACGTTTGTTTGTGGCATGTTAGCGGTGTCCACTCACTTTTTCAGGGCAAGCTGGTTACCCCAGGCGACTACTAGGTTGGTTGGGTGTGTAGGCTGTAAGGCCGAGGTAAAATAGGTTTTCTTTTACTCCTGGCAGGGAAAGTGCGGTGCGACTCCGTTCAGCCCTCGCGCTGAGTTTGTTTATCTCGCAAACCTGCTAGCATTCTCCTGTAGCAACCACAGGAGGCTAGTGGCGGCCATTTTGCCAGTTTCGTCGGTCTTTCTAACCTCTCAGGGCTTTGCAGTTCACTAATTCCCGGGTGGCGTAGCTTGGCTGTGCTTGCCTCCCACGCCGGCATTCCTGGTTAGAATCTGCCCTTTGAGGTGTAACTAATTATCCTCTCTCTATCTTTTACAGGTCGTCTCTCCTTCACCAGCGAGCTTCGTGGTGGGACGAGGCGATCCTGTTTTTACCCGTTCGTGCGTCCGCGTCCAGCGTTGCTTAAACAATTTTTTAAGCTTCGCTGCCTTTTCTATTTCACACTTTATTAGCGCACAGAGCATTTCTTTCATTACCGCCAGTGTGGTGTGTGGTGAACGTGACCGCCTCGCAACCAAGCGACCGGGGTTCGCGTCTCAACTATTGTGTTTTTTGGCTTGTTTCTTTTTTGCAGTTTACTTTGCCAGCGGTGAACGGCGTCGTCGTCGGGGTTCTCCCGATTGTTTTTTGTTCTCGTTTTTTCCCTTTTGTTTTTGGTTCTTTCATTAAATTTAAATAAAAATTTATTTTTATCTGCATTTTTGAGTTCTCCTCCTTTCCACGTAACACATCCCTTCAATCTTCTAGTGACAGTCTGTCCAGTAACTGCAATCTTAGATGGAAAGAGTCTTTGGCTCAGGTCCACATGCAGTTCCCAGTCCCTGGCTATGCTCAGTGTACATACGTCTGCTGGTTTTCCTCTTCCTAAAGGATGTGAACTGTGGGAAGGTAGTCTGGACATTAAGGGGGGCGGCACTGGTTGTAACTCTCTTTTGCTCGAGTGCTAAGACCAAGCTCCTCAGCACTTGGTTATGGTGTCAGGTGGATCTACCTTGAGTTAAGCTGTTCTTGGAACCCACCAGGATGTGTTTGAGTGTTGCTGGAGCTGCAGGTTGGAGACAGGCTGGGTCTTTACCAAGCCAGAGATGAAGTGTACCCGGCCAATAAAGTGATTCTGATAAATGTTCTACAGTTACAGTATATTTTTTATCATTATTACATTAAATAAATACTAATGCAGCAGCTTGTCTTACATAACCTAGAAATATGAGAGTAGGAAATGTTCTGGAGAACATACTAATCTGATTCTTTTACAGCTGCACTACGAGCTGTTTGTTGGTTTTATTTACTCTTCACAGTAAATTCAATATGTAACGCTGTAACGCTAGTGCTTTTTTATTGAGTATGTAAAGTAACCTTCATTTTATTCTGTCATGCTGGAGAATTGATTTGTATAATAAAAGTAAATTATTTATAAAAATGAACTTGATCTGACTCGCCCCTCTCTGTATAGTTAGTTCTCTTATCAATAACAGTAGAAATGAATAATAGTGAATAAATGTTGAGTTATAAACAGTAGTACAGTTATTACAGCAGGTTTAGATCTGATTGTAGGTTGATTGTAGACGCTGTTTTCTCTCTGTTGCTATGTAATGAAACTGGTGTTAATAAGAGAGACTGACTGGTCGGATGTAGACGGCAGTTCCAGATTCACTCTTGTACCAGAATGAATAAATTTTACTCCTGCATTAGAGGAAACGTCTTTAATGTGTCACTTAGAGTTTAAATGTGAAGATTTTATTCAGGAATGACTTACTGAGTTTGGTCATCAGTTCTATGATTAAAGATAAGCTATAAGCTAAACTAAAGCTAACATGATTGTAAGGATTGTTCTATTTTATTTAGTTAGAATATGTAAATAAAGCTGATGATTTTCTGTATCTATGATGTAAACATAGTTTGAACAGGTTCATTAGAACGAGTAAGGAGCAGTTTTACTACAGTGTTCAGCTATTTCTTTATATTTAAGTTCATTACACTATAAACTTTTATTTTGTAATGTTAGTTTTTAATGAAAGTTAATTGTCCATACCAGATTAACTAAAACTAAAAGGAGGTGAATTAAGAACATAATGACATTTATATGACATTTATATACAGTGAGGAAAAACCTACTTTACATCTAAACACCCGACATTTGAACTTTGTACTGATCAATAACAAATATCATTTCATTACATTTTCATGTTTATTATTGTGTTCATCTGGTCACAATGCAGAGACACCCGGACAGTACACCAGTCCACTGTGGGATCTCGGCCACGCCCCTCAGACAGAGCCAATCATGTCTGTATGTAGACGCCCCACCGGCTGAGCGCCCGGTGTGTTCATCATTAACAATTTTTTATTAAACTTCATTATTAAGAAAAACATGTGTAGCGTCGTCTGTCTGTCTCTCTATAAAATATGCTGTCATAGATTTTACACACAAGTATTAATCATGTTAAAGGTGGAGAAGCTGCTAAAGTTCTTGAGGATGAAGTTAACAGGTTTCAGCATCACAGTAACTTACACACACACACACACACACACACACACACTTGCTCTAGGTCACATGGTAAGTATCTATGGGTTCATAGGCTCCCTCTACTGGACATCTAGAGAATTACTGCCAGGATTACTACATCCCCTTCCTCCTGATAAAACTCATCTTTATTATCAGTTCACTGCTTCTCTTTGTTCTCTCTCTTTTTTATGCTAAGAAGAACAATGCTAACAAGCACTACGCTAACAAGAACTATGCTAGGGACTTCGGGTAGACCACCTCCATCCCAGTGAGTTCCAGGATGCATTCTTGTCCTGTGGCTGGGGAACTCACTACTGAACTAATTGTAATCCATTAAATATGGTGGAGGTCTTCTGGTTCTTTGCGATCTTCTTAGTTCGCTATGTTCAGTTCCTATAGAAGAACCCGACAACCCTTCCCCACTCTGCTCAGTGTTAGTCTTCACACTTTCTTTTTCAGGTGGGCTGGTAGAAGTTTCTCCAACTGCCTCTGGAGTACTGACTTTACCAGGTAAGGCCTCTTCCCCCTCCGGTGTACTAGCAGGCATTGCTGAATATCTGCGTCTCACCTGATCAGTGTGTCTTCTTACCAGCTTTCCATTTCCCAAGGAGATGGTGCAGGACACTGGACCTGTTCTTTTCTCTACAGTTCCCGGAATCCATATGGGTCCTGATGCAAAGCTGTGAGTATACACTGGATCTCCTGTGTGTACCTTTCTCTCCCTGGCCTTGTGGTCATGGTACAGTTTCTGTTTCAGCTGTTCCAAAATCTGGATGAATGAGGTCCAGCATAGATCTCAACTCCCTCCCGTGTAGTAGCTCTGCAGGGGATTTTCCAGTCATGGACTGAGGTGTAATTCTGTAGCTAAAAAGTGCTCTAGCTACTTTGGTCTCAGTGCTACTCCCTGTGCTTTTCTGCTAGACCATTAGATGATGCGTGGTATGGTGCTGTAATTACGTGCATAATGCCATTTCTCTTCATAAAATCTACAAATTCAGCACTGGTAAAACATGTACCATTATCTGAGACCACCATCTCTGGAATGCCATGTTGACTGAAGCTGTGTCTTAAACACTCAATGGTAATGACAGATCTGTTTAGTGGGTGGGCCTCCAACCACTTTTAATGCGCATCTATGATTATGAGGAACATCTTACCCATCCATGGTCCTGCATAGTCAATGTGTAGTCTTCTCCATGGAGTTTCTGGCCATTCCCATGGATGCAAAGGGGCCACTGGAGGTAGGTTTCTGTTTTCCTGACATATTACACATGACTTCACGATGTTCTCAATGTCTGTCTAGTTTGGGCCACCAGATATAGCTTTGTGCTAACCCTTTCATTCTTGTGATCCCTGGATGAGACTGATGTAGCTGCTGCAACACTACAGCTCCCCCCTGTGGTGGAATAACCACTCTGGCACCCCACAACACACAACCACTCTGAATACTCAGTTCTTCTTGATGTTTAATATAGGGACTAAATGCAGATTCATTCACTTTTCCTGGCCAACCCCTTAGAACATACTCACGGACTCTGGACAGCACTGTGTCCCTGTCAGTCCACTTTCTCACTTGTTCTGCTGTCACCAGAGGTGCATCACTGTCATCTAACAAAAGTATTCTCTCTTGATCCTCTTCTGGTGGTTTTGTTTCTCTTTCAGGCACAGCAAGTCTACTTAGTGCATCTGCATTACAATGCTCTTTGCCAGCTTTAAAGACATTAGAGTACCCATAAGCCCTCAAGGTCACTGCCCAGCACTGAATGTGCACCCAGCAATTCCACCAGGATTGTGCATTACTATCAAACGGCATCTCTGACCCTACTGAGCTCATTTTCACTTTTCTTTACTTTCCAGAAGGTCTGTGATCTATCTTTTATCTCTCCTCTGTGCTAATTAACCCCGACTGTAGCTTCAGTGTTGGACTCATTCGTGCACGCTACTGCTTCCATTCCACTATTGCAGAAACTCTCCATTTTAATCCTCATCGCCAATTTGTAATATCTTGAAAGGAATGTTTAGAAAAGATGAGGAGAGGAGGAGACGATTAACTGTTATTTTATTTTCTATTAACAGGTTTCAGCATCACAGTAACTCACACACACTTGCTCTAGGTCACATGGTAAGTATCTATGGGTTCATAATCTCTCTCTACTGGACAACTAGAGAATTACTGCCAGGATTACTACAGAAAGATCACATAGAGGTCACTCTGTTTTATTACCATTAGTTTTAGAAACGGGACGTCCGAGAAGCTCATGGTCAGGTGTCCACATACTTTTGGTCATGTAGTGTATATATGAGTAGGTTGAATATAAAGTGAAGATAATAAAGGCTGTAAATGAATGTATATGTTGATGTAGTGATGAGTTTGGGATGAAGCTGGTGGGTTTTGGAGACGGTGTTAGTTTACAGCACAGCCTGTATGGAGCGTTTAACCCTGTAAATAGAGAAAGTTCTAGAATCTTCTCACCTGAACGTTCCACACTAAACTGGGTTTGATTCTCTCTATATGCAGGTATGGAATCATCTCTAAATCACTTCAATACTTTGGGATTGTTTAAAGCTTATAACGTTTCATTTAACTGTTTGATGGTAACAGGGCCGGCGCTAGGGGGGGGCTGAGGGGGGCATTGCCCCCCCAAATTGCCCCCCGTCCAACACGCCCCCCTCCCCTTGTTGGACCTGCGCTCGGTTGCGTTTACCAGGCGCGTCTTCCGAGCCATGGTCACTCTATCCCACTTCTATCCCCGCTACGACGCCCCCGGGGCTGGATGGTAATAAAGTTCATTAAAAAGACGTTAATTTTGGTTCATTAGTAACTAACCGATCTGAGGAATGTGGGCTAATGAGTTCTGCTAAAGAGTGAACATTAGTAATCTTCATTAATAACGTGTTTATTTATCATTTTTACTTATTTGAAAGTGTTGTTAAATGTTTATATAAACTTCTAGTGGAGAAAAGTCTAATAAAAGTTTGTTTTTGTAGTTAATTGTGTCCGTTGATTCAAATTTAGCGATTCATACTAAGTGATTCAAATGTACCGATTCAGACTCTGATTCAGTGAGTCGGCGGTTCTGTTATTATAAACTGGTCGCTGCTTTGTGACTCGTTTATTCAGTTTGCAGCTGAAATGGTATAAATTTGTATGTTCTCTGTATTTGAATGTAAAAACTTTGCAGACTAAACTGGGTTTGATTCTCTCTAGATGTGTCACTAAGGCGAGTTTGTCCAGCTCCGACCTGCAGTAACATTTACAGTTTAGTGCAAAAGTTTGGAGCCCTGGTTACATCTCATCAACTTTACATTTTAAATCATCTACATGAAACTAAATCTGCACATTTTAATGCACAATTACTGTTTTTACTAAATATAATATTTATGATGTATTTTTTATATTTATATAATTTATCACATTCAGCAAGTAAACAAAACTTGAAGATTAAAATGTGCAGAAGTTCGTTTCCTGTAGAGGAAACTTTTACTTTCTCACTAAGAAAATCAACAAAACATAGAATTGAACCAGGGGTTCACAAACTTTTGCAGTAAAGGATCCAGCTGCAGATCCTCATGATTGTAGATCCTCACCTGGTACAGATCAGAATGTATCTGGGATGGTGACTGGGGGAGGGAGGGCAGTTCTGATGGACGCTTCATACTGTGTATAGAGACGTCCAGTATCTAGGAGAACACAGGAAAATCCACACACATACAGAACTGTGCAAAAGTCTTAGGCCACTATTAGATTTGTTGTTTTAGCGCTGGTATAACGAGCATAAATGTCGGTCTCGTTATTAGAATACAACCACACAATACAGGAAACTTGTGTACAGTATTACACACAGAAGAAAACATCAGGAAAACACCTTCTACAGGCTAAAGTGCACCACTGCTACCACTGTACTTGGGTCCAAGATCTTTAGGTGGTGAGTCTGCTGTGGCAGCATAACTTCACCTCTCCGTTACAGTTCCTCTTGGTTAGCGGCGCTTTTTACCTTTCAGCTCTTCCATAAATCCATTTTAGTGTTTATTGTTAATAGTAAAAATATCTATCATTCTATCTATCACGTCTATCATTCTAATTGTTCTGAACGCTTCTGCTAGTCCTAAAATGTTAGCATGTGTGCTGCTATTAGCAGAGGAGTTTAGTGTGGGGTGTAGAAACAAAGATCCCTGCAGCAGTACAGTTCATGACTTTATTGTTTACTGTGTAACTGTTGTTCCTGCTGTTTTTAGCTCATCCTGACAGTATTAGAAATGACGGCTGGATTCTTTATCATTAGTAGGAGAGCATGTTCTGAGATCTTGTGTGACGCACCTGTCCAGGTATGATTTTATGCTCTTAATCTTTCCACTGGTGGATGATGGAACCAGTTGTACTAACAGGGATGTTGAAGGTGCTGCTGTGGCTCTGTAGCTTTTTCCATTCTAGTGTTTAATAACTTCATCCTCAAGAACTTTAGCAGCTTCTCCACCTTTAACATAATTAATACTTGTGTGTAAAATCTTCTACCTCAATAACAACATAGTTTAGAGAGAGAGACTCCACACTAATGTTATTGCTAATGTTAATGCTCGGATTGGTGTCGTGTCCAAAATACAAACGTTATTGTTGTTATTGATAAGTACAATGTTGAAAGACCTTGTGAGAGAGATAATAGTCGACACCTCTCATCAAAGTTTAACTGCCTTTAGTGCGGGGCCAAAAGGTCAAAGGTCATGTGTAAGGAGATGATGATGACATAGACTAGAGCTGCAGCTATAGATTATTTTTGTAATCAAGGATTCTACAGATTATTCCATCGATTAATCGAGTAATCAGATAAGAAATACTTTTGCTTTATTAAAGAGTAATAGTAAATATATATAAGATAAAATAAGACGTGTCTTAAACACAAAGGTATCCGGGCAACCCGAAACTAAGGTGTAAATAATAATAAATAATAAAACATCAACATTTCCTTTAAGCTGTGCAGCTTTCAGAACTAAACGTTTCAACTACAGCTGATACAGAACATAAAGCTTTAATGTTTTGTTGGAAGGATTTGTGGTGTTTGTAGGAGGCAAAACAAGTTCAGTCAGGATTGTATCTCCTGGATGAGGTAAATATGGCGTCTGTGTGCATGTGTGTTTGTCTAAACCCTCAAAGAAGCATGTGGTGGTTACAATGAAGAACACAGATGAAAACAGAAGCTCTGATGGGATGGATGTTGCTGGAATACACAGCAGGGACTTGGACCAGCGTTGGATAACGTGCTGCATTTGTTTTCCACCATGACAGAAGATTCTCCTTCTTGGACAAGGGATGTTCTCCAGAATACATGAAGATCTCATTCTGTACAGTTTGGTTTAACTTCTGCTTCTCTTCATCACTGGTGCTGGAGTCTGATGATGACCCCAGTATGTTGTTGAGGAATGATGTTACATCCTTTAGATCCATCCATGCTGTACTACCTAAATCTTCACTGCTAGAATGTTGAATTTAGCAAAAACATCTTCTAGCCACTCTGCAATATTGTCAGCCGTATGTCTCTCCACAAGGGGGCGTTGTTGTCAGGCTGTAGGACTCCATTTCCCAAACCTTCCCAAGAAAGTGTGCCGTAACCCCCAGATAAGCCTCTGTACCAACACTCGTCCTAATGTCAGGTGTGAGTGTAATGATGTCAGTCTCCTTAAGGGTTTTCTTCAACCTGCCTTTGATGTGTTCATGTTTTTCCCATCATTCCATCATGAAGTCGGTTCTTGAAGGAAGCATGTATCTTGGATTGAAAGTGTAAATCATCCTCTGAAAGTCTTCATCCTCCACCATGGACAGTGGACGCATGTCAGTGACGATCATGTTCATAATGCTGTGAACTCAGCTGCTGGCTCAGTTCAACATGATGCAGCTGTTCACGCAAAGCTGTTCACGCAAAGCTGTTCACGCAAAGCTGTTCACGCAAAGCTGTTCACACAAAGCTGCTCACACAACGCTGTTCACACAACGCTGTTCACACAAAGCTGTTCACACAAAGCTGCTCACACAACGCTGTTCACACAACGCTGTTCACACAAAGCTGTTCAAACAACGCTGTTCACACAAAGCTGTTCACGCAAAGCTGTTCACGCAACGCTGTTCACACAAAGCTGTTCACACAAAGCTGTTAACACAACGCTGTTCACACAAAGCTGTTCACACAAAGCTGTTCACACAACGCTGTTCACACAACGCTGTTCACACAAAGCTGTTCACACAAAGCTGTTCACACAACGCTGTTCACACAAAGCTGTTCACACAACGCTGTTCACACAAAGCTGTTCACACAACACTGTTCACACAAAGCTGTTCACACAATGCTGTTCACACAAAGCTGTTCACACAAAGCTGCTCACACAACGCTGTTCACACAAAGCTGTTCACACAAAGCTGTTCACACAACGCTGTTCACACAAAGCTGTTCACACAACGCTGTTCACACAACACTGTTCACACAAAGCTGTTCACACAAAGCTGTTCACACAAAGCTGTTCACACAAAACTGTTCACACAACACTGTTCACACAAAGCTGTTCACACAAAGCTGTTCACACAAAGCTGCTCACACAACGCTGTTCACACAAAGCTGTTCACACAAAACTGTTCACACAACGCTGTTCACACAAAGCTGTGATTTACTGAAAAAGAGCTGAAATCATTATTACTGAGATTTATGACCAGCTATAAAGCTTCACTAGAAGCTCATAAGAGTGTAAATGTATTTACTATGTTGAAGTGTCCGACACTTACTGACCCGACTCACTGTAATCACACTAAACTGAATATACCCACCTACCCACCTAATATAATCCCCCCCCCTGACCCCCCGGGTTTGTTTACATCTTTCTACCATAAACAAATAGTTCAGAGTTCAATTCAGTATAAAAACCTTCAGTAATCAGCAGCTCTTTACTTTCACCAACCGTCTGCAGAGGACTTCAAGCTCCAAGTGTTACAGAGATAATCCTGACTCTGAAACGCAGGGCTGCAGGTAAGAAAACGTCGCTTTATGGTCAATCTTACAATATTTGTGCAACTTCTGATGTTTTACAGAATAACTTAACTTGTCTCTTTTTTAAGGTTCAACTCGATCCATCAGTCAGTCCATCAGCAACCTGTAAGAGCTTAACTTCAATTTTTGTTCATGATTAACTTATTAATAATTATTTGTATTAAAATTTATATTAATTAATGAATTTATTTATTTCAGATGATGTTATAATTTGATCTGATGATGAGGAGTTTAATCCTGAAATTTTAGCACCTCGTGGGAATTGTTAAACCACAAATTAGAATTGTGCAGCTGCAAAGTAAGTAAATAATTTAGTATGAAATATTTTACAGTTTTAATATGAATATTTTAATGAATGAAATAAATCAAACATACATCTGTTTAAAGCTACTGACAACCAAACCAGCACTGATGCTGAACCAGATAATTTAGATCTATCAGCATCATGTAAGTGTTTATCTCAAATATTTGATAAGATCATCCAGTGTACTTGTTGTATATCAGTCATTCATGCATTTTTATTATTTTAGTATTTTTATTTATTTATTTATTTATTTATTTATTTATTTATTTATTTATTTATTTATTTATTTATTTATGTATTTAACTTTGATGAGGAATCTGTGGCTGTAGATCAATCTTCACCTTCATGTGAGTGTTTACACGTATTTATGAAGTTTATTTTTAAACAGAATGAATTGCATATGCTCACTCAGAACTCTCTGTCTATAGCTAACTCAGATCAACAGGCCCCGACAGAACAACCTTCTCCATATGATCAGGAACAGCAGGTACCTTTAGAGGGAGACCACCTTCAGCAGGAGCATCTTATTCACAATCATCATTTAAACTGGGAACTTCATCAGCTACTGGTAAATGTCCACAGCTTTGAAGAATTATTGGTGTATATCTGCAGGTGTTGGATGATATATTGAATGTAGATGATGAATTTTTAAGACCCGGTGCGATTGTGACTCTCCACATTCATGGTCACACAGTCAGTTTCTCAAATCATGTTGAGTAACTTCACATCCAGTCTATTCTAACACTGCTTATAAACATCATGCAGAGCAATTATGGAATATTTATTAATGAAACACTTGAAATAGTGATTTAAATTGTAAACCCTCCACACACTGGAGTTAGTAACAGGAGTAGAATATCCAACATGGAATTATACAAGCTGAAACATTTGTATGTTTTTAACAACACTAACAACAATCTTTGCTTTGCATTAAGTGTAACTCAGCTTCTTAATCCTGAAAAAAACATCTGTACAAATCACATCCAACATCATGCTGGATTTTCTGTGAATGACGTGATTAGCTTTGCTCACATTGAACGATTTGAAAGTAATTTTAACTGTAAAATCGTGGTGCTGCACCGTCTTCAAAGCCAGATGTTCATTTTTTTAGTCCACAGAGATGCCCCACTTCAAAACTATTCATCTGTTTTCTTATCAAGAGCATTATTATGGTGTACAATCACTGTATGCTGTTTTAGGCACCTCATACTGGGACGAGTTGTACTAATGGTATGAAACTGTGGACGGTATTTGATTCTGAAAAGGAAATTTAATTTTACTGTGTTAATGATGTTCGCACTTTGAAAAAGGGCTGCAGAAGTTTCAGGTATGAAATCGTGTCTATTGTAGATAGTCATAGAAAAGAGAGGTTAGCAATTAATGATTTAATTATATAATTAATAGCTAATAATTAAATATGGGGCACCACTGACATTTTTAAGGAGAAATTACCAGGAAAACTGAATTCATAACAGATCAGATCACTTTCTGTTGGAGTAAAGTCCGTTAGTCGAGGATTTCTCTCACACAGGTAATCAAACTCACAGCACTAAATTATTAATCATTATAATGTTTATTGTACTAACAAAAATATAACACATACAATGACAGTTAATAAGTAAATGGTATAACTAAATGGTAATGATAGAAATATAAATCTGTAGGTAAACTATTACTGAAAAAAAAAACAGAATTATCTACAGTGAATGGTGGGTAGAACCAGGAAAGTTTAGAGCCTGATTAAAGTCTATGCCATCAATTAATTATGGAAGCAGATAATAAAGAATATAAACCAAACACTTCACCCGTGAGCACATGAGGTGTGTACCTGTCAGCTCATGAAGGAAGACTTTGCAGGAAAAGAGCCATAGCCCATCACCTCGCGTCTGTTGGTTCTTTGCTCTGGCCCTGTTCAGCTAAGAAGTAGACTTTCCCTGACTGCAGCACTCTGCTCAGGTGACTGTAACCAATGACTGTTGTTGATTTTGAGGTGTTTAGTCACAAACGGTGAACTGAATGACTGAGCCGACTCGTGGATCGACATCAGCTGCATGAACTCTCTAAACTCGTCTGCGTGAACTGCATGCTACATCCACCTTTCCTGCTGCCCACCATGGAGATTAACCACTTGTGGTCAATAGATGATGCTAAAAGCTTAAATTTAACAAAAACATTGTAAGTTGGCTCACAAAAGAAACTTTTACGATTGTACAAGTAAACTTTTAATATCGTTAATATAATAATAAAAATATCTAAATATCAATATATACATTAAGATCTAATACACAGAAATTATAACAATAATTTGCATGCAGTACAAATATTCTATAGTCTTGTATACAGTTACCATATTGGTAGATATTGGTATAATATAATTCTTAACATAATATCTCTAAAGACAGTAAGCAAAATAGAAATTATATTTAAAAGGTATAATTATGAGGACAGCAAGTATGAGGATACTAAATATAGACATTACAACAATTGCTGAATCGTCATTGTTAGAAATAACTTGGCTTAGTTATTTTCCAAATCAGGTAGGCCATGGCTCAGATCCCCGATTCAGGTCCAGATGAATGTGTGTGTGTGTGTGTGTGTGTGTGTGTGTGTGTGTGTGCGTGCTTGGGGGTGTAAATTGTCTCTTGTTGTTTGTCCAGATCCAGATGTCTTCAGTTGGAATTCTGGGGTTAAGGATGCTTAATTTAAATGCACAAGGGAGGAAGTAGATGTGGGGTCTGTTCCTTTTGTACTAGTTGGTGAATTAACCCTGGTGTCCCTTACCCCCAGAGAGGTTGTACAAGAAGCTGAGATATCACTAGAGATGAAAGAACAGAGTTGTTCTGAACTGTGACACTTATGGCTTTCAGTTTGTGTGGGGGTCATAACTGGTCAGTGCAACATAGGAGTGGTGCCATCTGTAAACTTAGGGAGCTCAACAGGCCGGTCTTCAGGGGTGTAGTTATTGGTGCAAAGAAAGAAGTGCGCTTGAGGTGCACCAGTGCTGAGGTAATAGTACCTAACTTGTATTTAATTACTGCGGTCTGTCTGTCTAGAACTCTGTGATACATGTAATAATACATGTAAAACCAATTTGTTCTCAACTAAGGTCATTATTTATATTGCCATGGATACCGATTTCTAATGAATGGTGGATCCTTCTCACATGAAGCAGCCAGAAAAAAGATCACTGTGGTTATTGTAACTCCTCAAGATCAGGGTTTTAAAAAAACTGATTGAGTTGATTGTAGAGACCTTGCCAGACATCCTGTTGGAACTGATGACCTGGTCAATTTAACTGTGCGGAAACGTCCTGGACAGACTGTCACTACAAGATTGAAGGGATGTGGAGCTTCTGATCTCTGTTCTGCCCATGGTGAACTTCAGCTTTCTGTTGAAGGAAACGTTTCATCTGGATACATGCTGGAAACACACGGGCCGGAGGGCTGTGTCAGTATCTTCTACAGCTAGATAGGAAAAAAGAGGAACAAATATGAGCAATAGAAATATGCATTTGTTTAGTTACTTGTAAAATACAGAGCAATCACTTTTTACAACACGCACACACCCAGACACACACACACGCACAGACCTGCTGTAAAACCCAATTTTGAACTTACTGGTAAAGAAAAAAATTGGAACCTGATGCTGCAGTTTATTTTATCAATGTTTTAGAAAAAGAATCATAATTTTATTACTGTGTTAAGAGGTAATAATCACAACAGGACAGTTGTTGGTGTAGTGCATAGTGCAGCCAATAGATGGCGCTTAGCGCTCAGGAGGAGTGTACTGCACAAAGGAGGCAATTGGCGGCAGAACAAACCCTGCAGCCAAGTTAAGCACACGTTAAGTGTTCTGCCTCTTTGTTCTCCATACAGGGTTTATGGACACCCTCCTTCCTGACACCTGCCAGGTTAGAAGGGTAATAACTGCCTAAACCAAATGTGTTTTTTGTTTTACATTTAGTTTCTCACCACTATAAAATGTGGATGTGTTTAAGCTAGATGTAGAACATAATCTAGTAAACACATCAAAGTGGAAGCTGGGCTCAGAAAATAGATAAATGGCTGCAAAGTGCTCGGTCCTCCATCACCAAAACAAGTGTAACATAAAGACTCACCTTAATAAACTACTGCTAAATCATGCAGGTACATAATTCCCTAAAACAATGTTACAACCAACCAGATTCACCATCATTCCACTCCTGCTCTCCACATACTAACTCCTGATAGTGTCCCAGATAGCTTAGCATACAGTGTATCCTAATTTATCAGATCACACTAATAATGCAGTGATGCTGTGTGTAAGCATTGTGTGAGTGAGTCTCTGTCCTCGTGTTCATAAACACTAAATGATTTAGCACTAAATCTCTTCTGTACAACCAACACTGTGAATTGTTCACGTCATATCACTCACATCCTGCTCATTAATCTGTACTGAATCAGAAAACACAACCATTACAGTTTAGTCTTCACCTCCAACATCACTACAGACCCAGAAACAGCAGCTCAGCTCACAGCTCTTCAGTACCGGTCTGTATCTACAGCAGGCAGAGAGTCCTAGAGATCCTTTATAATGAAACAGGAACTCAGTAACTCACTATAGATTCTCCAGTTTACAGTGAGGATTCTTCTGTAGATCAGTGAGAAGCTTCACTCCTGATTCTCCTGGTTTATTGTAGTTCAGACTCAGATCTTTCAGGAGTGATGAGGAGTTTGATCTCAGAGCTGAAGCCAGAGATATAAAACCTTCTTCTGTAATACTGCAGCTCATCAACCTGCAGAGAGAACAAGCACTCATCACAATTACATCTCAACACACACACACACTGCTCTGTGTAGGTTTCCTCCTGGAGCTCTGGTTTCCTCCTACAGTACAAAGACGTGTAATGCCTAGTTCACACTACACGATTTTTGCCCTGATTTTCGCTCGGCGACTGGTCGGCGATTGATTTTCCGGGTCGGGAGCAACTCAGCGTTCAGTCGGCAGGAGAGGATATAGTTTATATCAGGATACACTGACACACACACGTTTTACAGTATTTCTGATTTGATCGTCCTCTACAAAACATAATACCCACGCTGCATTGCAAAATTATTAATTAACCTCCACTTTACTACAGAACAAGCCATATACTGTTCGTGTTGCCAAATCCACTCAGATTCATTTATTTTTCCTCTTTGATTTTACACTGCACATCAGTGCACACTTTGATCTCTCGCTACTTGTTGACGTGTATTTTTGGACGTGGTGTCATTAAACCCCTCGTCACTTCTCACGTGTGTTTTTGTAAAGAAGAAAAAAAAGGGAGACCAGAGAAGCTCGTCTGCGATTCCAGTTGATGATAGATGGTGTCGTGTGAAACCCCCGATCGCCGATCAGTCGTGTAGTGTGAAATATACACCGACTGAAGGACTCCCGAGTGCAAGAGATTCAGTCGTGTAGTGTGAACTGTACAGCGACCCGACCACTTGGAAAGTCGTGTAGTGTGAACTTGGCATAAGTGAGGTGAATTGGAGATACAAAATTGATGGTGACACAAAATTGATGGTGACTGTGTTTGACATTGAACTGATGCATTGTGGGTAACCTGTAACTACTGATCCTGTCATGAATGTCAACAAACATGTCGTTAAATATGAACGTCTGAATTTAACCTTTCAGCTAAATGAACTAAAATCATTAGACACTTTTATTTGATGTCAGTAGCCACAGCTGTTCTGGGCTATAAACAGAAAAGCCGGAGAGCATTTAGTATAAGGACTCACACTGGTGCATCCTTACTTATCTTTAACAGAGCTCTCTTCTTTCTGTTTACATCATTCTGCATGTTTTAGAGGCTGCAGGATCTATCAGTGTGAATCCTCTTCTAGATTAGTTTTAACCAACCTTGTTTATCTGCTTCTGTAATGTTTAGTTTAGTTCTGAGAGAGATGTATTGGGATCATGACTGCATGTCAGTTGGTGGATTGAGTAGCTGGATATCCTGTTATTTGCACCACCCCGTTACATCAACCACAACCTTCAGTGTTTTGTTTTTTAACATGTTTTAATGACATTTACACAGAAAGCAGCTCAATGCTGATTGGATCACCTCATAAAAACTAGACTAAACTTTATACAGTGATGTGAAAAAGTGTTTGTTCTTTTCTAATCGTCTTTCAGAAACATTATGAGAACAAAACTTTAGTTTAAACAGAACAGTCTCTAAAACATCATTATTTAAGGAACAAAGTTATACTAAACCTATAATTACTGCTGTAGAAAATCACCCACAACCCCACACTGTAACTACCAGAGTGCTGCTACCGTCTCCATAATGTTCTCACTATGAAATTATCTATTAGATCTGATCCAGATATATTTTGACCCTGTTGTCCTGACTGCTCTGTGTCCTGAGGTGATCACCTTCTTACAGATTAGATGATAAACTCAAGTACCTTTAAATTTATAGCATTTATCAGACATTTATTATCCAAACCACTGAACCCTGTAACTGCCCAAGAACAGACGCTCCCAAACTCTGATCAGCTTTCTTCATCCTGATTCCTGATTTAGGATCCAAACTGGTGGAGCTTTTATTTCATTTATTCTAAATTTTTATTTACAGCCTATTTCCCAAACTTAAGCACCTGTTATTATTTATTATTTTATTTATTGTTTTTATTGTGTCATTAGTTTCCTGGGTAAGTGTGTGTGTGTGTGTGTTTGTGTGTGTGTTATAATCTCACCTCAGTATCTCCAGTTTACTCTGTGTGTGTGTTATAATCTCAGAGGACCAGCGCAACAAAACGACATGGGTGAGATTAAGACAGTTATTACAGTAAATCTGCAATAGACTAAAGTAAAACACTGGACAGAATAAAAAAAAAACAAAAAAAAACTGAACAAACTGTATACACACATATATACAATTGTCTAAATATGTATATATATATGAAGATAAAAAAGTATAAATGCATAAACACGAAAATATCTGATATATACAGTATTTGCAAAGTTTATCTCATTTTAAACACTATACACTGCAATCTGCACTATGTCACTTACTGTTGCTAATTGGAACATCCAAGGTCTGAGCTCATCAGCCTTCGGATTAAAAAGCGTACACACTGACTTCCACACACACATTAAAAACCTTGACATCATCATCCTACAGGAAACATGGTGCAAGACTGACACGGTCACTCACTGTCCCCGTGATTACAGAGAAATCATTTTACCCTCCCAAAAACTTAGCACAGTGCGCCAAGGCAGAGATTCAGGAGGTCTGATAATCTGGTACAAATCACACCTACACACGCTAATAAACATTATGAAAATTGGAAAATACCACATTTGGCTAAAAATAAACAAAACTATACTATCATCACAGAAGGATCTGTTTCTCTGTGTCATTTATATTCCTCCGTCAGAATCTCCATACTACTCTGAAGACATGTTCTCAGAGCTGGAGAGAGAGACCTGCCATTTCCAAGCCCAGGGAAACGTGCTCGTCTGTGGAGACCTGAACGCCAGAACAGGAACCCAACCTGATATTATAAATGATCAGGGAAACAGATTCATCAATAACAACCAAATTCTTAATACTAATTCCACCCTAAACCACAGAAACAATTATGATCATGTTACTAACAAAAATGGTAAAGACCTCCTGCAGCTCTGTCGAACTTTAGGTCTGTACATCGTCAACGGTAGAACACGAGGGGACTCATTAGGAAGGTTCACGTTCTGCTCACCTCTTGGTAATAGTACAGTAGATTATGCAATAACAGATTTAGACCCTTTCTCTCTCAGTGCATTTACTGTTAAACCTCTAACCCCTCTGTCTGATCACAGCCAAATTACTGTGGTTATCAAAAAGACAGAAACTAACCCCACCACACACACACGGCCCAGTAAGCTGTACAGCATCTCCAGATCCTACAGATGGGCCGAGAACAGCGCAGAGGAGTTCCAGAAAGCAATTAGCAGCACAGAAATCCAAATTAGCTTAGATAACTTTCTGGACACTGCGTACATTCACAGTAAAGAAGGAGTAAATCAGGCAGTTAAAATATTAATCAGATCTTTAAAAATACAGCAAATAAAGCTCAATTAAAAATTAAATCTAAATCAAAATCTAAATCTACAAAAGATGACAGCTGGTTCTACAAAGACTGTCAAATCTTAAGAACAGAACTCCGTAAAATATCAAACCAAAAACACAGAGACCCAAACAACACACGACTTCTTTACTGTGAAACACTCAAACAATATAAACGTACACTCAGAACCAAAAAAGCTGAGTACACCCAAAAACAACTAACAATTATTGAACAATCAATCAACACACATCAATTCTGGGACAATTGGAACAAATTAAAACATAGAGAACAGGAAGAATTGGCCATTCAGGATGGGGATATCTGGACAACCCATTTCCAATCACTCTTTAAAAATGTAGAATTAGATTCAAATCCTGAACAAAATCAAATTATTAGTAAACTAGAGGAACTGGAACGGGCTATTAAAGACCACCAGAACCCTCTAGACTCTCTCATTACTGAGCAGGAACTTAAAGACAACATTAAAAAACTAAAAACAAAGAAATCATCAGGACCTGACGGGATCCTGAATGAAATGATCAAACACAGCAGCTCCAAATTTCACCTGGCGATGTTAAAAGTCTTTAACCTGGTTCTGAGTGTCGGTTCCTTCCCTGAAATCTGGAATCAAGGTCTCATAACACCCATCTACAAAAGTGGAGATAAATTCCACCCTAATAATTACCGGGGCATCTGTGTGAACAGTAACCTGGGGAAGTTATTCTGTAGTATAATTAACTCACGATTATTACACTTCCTTACCCAACACAAGATCCTGAGTAAAAGTCAGATTGGTTTTCTACCAAATTACCGCACAACCGATCATATTTACACCCTACACACCCTGATCGAAAAATATGTAGTTCAAAATAACTCTAAAATATTTGCATGTTTTATTGATTTTAAAAAAGCTTTTGATTCCATTTGGCATGAAGGATTATTTTATAAAATGTCGGAGAGTGGTGTAGGGGGTAAAACATCTGATCTTATTAAATCCATGTACACAGAAAACCAGTGTGGAATAAGAATCAGCAGTAAGAGAAACATCTCATCTCTCAGGAGCGTGGAGTGAGACAGGGCTGCTGTTTAAGTCCAACTCTATTTAATATCTATATTAATGAATTGGCCTCCATGTTAGAGCACTCAGCCACGCCCGGTCTCACTCTACACGACTCAGAGATTAAACTCCTGCTGTATGCAGATGATCTGGTCCTGCTGTCCCCCAGCGCTCAGGGTCTCCAGCACAAACTGGACCTGCTGCAGCAGTACTGTCAGACCTGGGCCCTGACCGTCAACCTCAAAAAGACCAAAATTATGACCTTCCAGAAAATCTCAGGGAACCAAACACACATTTAAATTAGGACACCATGAAATTGAGCACACTAAAGATTATACTTACCTCGGACTAAACATCAGTTCCACAGGAAACTTTAACCCGGCAGTAAATGAACTGAGAGAAAAAGCTCGCAGGGCGTCGACGCCATAAAACGTCAAACATTCGTGGAAATTCCAGTTCGAATCTGGCTTAAAATTTTTGAATCAATAATTGAACTGATTGCTCTATATGGCAGTGAAGTTTGGGGTTCGCTTACACACCATCAATTCTGTAATTGGGACAAACATCCATTAGAGACCCTGCACACAGAGTTCTGTAAAAGCATCCTAAAAGTGCACAGACACACAACCAACACACACCAACACACCACTAACACACACACACAACCAACACACACCAACACACCACTAACACACACAGACACACACTAACACACACAGACACACACCAACACACCACTAACACACACACCAACACACCACTAACACACATACACACCACGAACAATGCGTGCAGGGCAGAATTAGGCCGATTTCCACTAATTATAAACATACAGAGAAGAGCATCAACTTCTGGAAACATCTAAATGAGAGCGACCCCCAAACTTATCATTATAAAGCCCTGAAACACCAAGAGCTGAGCAAACATACCAGTCCCCTCATCCAACTGGTCCTGAGTCACTACACCCATACACCACTAACACACACCGATACACCACTAACACACACCGATACACCACTAACACACACCGACACACTAATAACACACACAGATACACCACTAACACACACAGATACACTAATAACACACACAGATACACCACTAACACACACAGATACACTAATAACACACACAAACACATTAGTTACACACGCCGACACACCACTAACACACACTAACAACAACAACAACAACAACAACATTTTATTTAACAAGCGCCTTTCAGGACACCCAAGGTCACTTTACAATAAGACCATATAATAAAAACAAAATAATGTATAATAAAATAATAATAAAATACAACATCGACAATAAAAGAAAATATAGATAAAATAGAAAATGTAGATAAAATAAGGTAGATAAAAGTGAGAATAAAACTCAGCTATAGGCCAGCTGGAAAAAATGGGTTTTTAGGTGAGCCTTGAATACAGTGAATGATGTACAGGCACGCAACTCAAGTGGCAGACTATTCCACAACTTTGACCCAGCTACACTAAAAGCCCTGTCACCAACCGTGCACAGTTTACTGCTAGGAACTCTAAGCAAATGCTGCTCGGCCGAGCGCAAAGTGCGTACAGGAGAGTGGGTCTGGAGCAGACTACTTAAATACGATGGTGCAAAACCATACAAAGATTTAAACACCAAGATAATTACCTTGTACTGGATACGGTACTGAACAGGGAGCCAATGAAGATGTTCCAGAATAGGAGTAATATGCTCCCAGGATCTGGTGTTAGTTAAGACCCTCGCAGCTGAGTTTTGCACATACTGAAGCCTGTTCAACAGCCGAGCCGGGAGTCCATACAACACAGCATTACAATAGTCAATTCTAGATGTAACAAAAGCATGCATGACAGCCTCAGCAGCAGGAAGGGAGAGGAAGGGTCGAATCTTAGAGATATTCCTTAAGTGAAAGAAGGCTGTCTTGCAGATGTTTTTAATGTGCGGTTCAAAAGACAGGGTAGAGTCCAAAATGACTCCCAGATTTTTGATCTGGGTAGATGATGAAACATTAAAATCAGGAATAGAGACAGTACTGTTACTCATCTTCTTAACGATGGCTGGAGAAGCAATTAATATAGCCTCTGTCTTATTACTGTTGAGACTCAGGAAGTTCACCTTCAACCATGTGCTCACCTCAGCTAAACACTTCACCAGGACAGGCGTCGGTAGGCTGACAGAAGGTTTAGTGCATATATATATTTGCACATCATCAGCGTAGCAATGAAATTGTAGCCCATGTCGCCGAATGATGTCACCAAGAGGAAGCAAATACAATGTGAAAAGTAATGGGCCAAGGACCGAACCCTGAGGGACACCATGTGACAAAATGCTCGAGTCAGATCTAAAGCCTCCAATTGCAACAAACTAACACAATAAAGACTCAGGAACAGGAGAAATCTGCAAACCCAGCTAGAATAAACCAAATTACACAAAAACTCAGAA